>NC_090875.1:36498731-36556231 GCF_036669935.1 Montipora foliosa
TTTACATGCCAATCAAAATTAATGTTGAAACGCTCAAGGGCAGAAACAGTCACAAGCATTCCCTTCTCTATTTGAGCATATCGGCTTTCAGTATCAGTGAGGGCACAACTTTCAAACTCTATGGGCTCAAGTGCTGCGCCAAGGCCATTCTGGCTCACATCAAACTGTGTAGTGAGGTCCAGGGAAGGGTTTTAGTAACACAGAACAGGCGCTTCTTTTACTAGCCGCTGCACACTTGCAAATGCCTGGTCTTGTTCCAAGGGCCAGTTCTGTGAAGTATCTTTCTGAGTCAGGTGGCGGATCAGTGCCATGACTTCAGACAGTTTTGGAAGAAGCTTGGCTAGATAATTAACGAATCCGTTGAGGCATTGAACGCCCTCCGTTTCTTGTGTCTCAGGCATCTTTGTGATCACCTCTACTTTAGTAGGATCAGGATTCAAACCCTTGTTCGTCTGGAGATGTCCCATGAACTTTACTTCGCTCATCTTCAGCTTCATCTTGTCTGGGTCAAGGACAATGCCGCGATCCATGCACCGTTGAAGAAATCTTGTAGACTCCTCTCCTCTCTGGTTGCTTCTTCATCGGACTCTCCAGTGCCATAGACGGAGGTCATACAATACAATACAATACATACTTAATTGACCGCTCCCCATAGGGGCTTTTCAGGGCCAATGAAACAATCAACGAAACAACAGAACACAACAACAACAACTGTTAAGAATCCCAACTGGCCGGAGGCAAACCAGTTGGCTATTTACAAGTGCAGCTGGGAAGTTGAACCAGGGACTACCAGGAACAAATTCAGTGAGTGGTCAGAGCAGGTCTTGAACCCGGGATCTCCGGAACTCAAGGCAAGCGCCCTAACCACTGGGCCACACGGCCTCATCTGCGATGCACAGAACTCCAGGTAGCTTTCTTAGATGTTGAGAATCACCATTTCCACTCAAGTCACCTAGGAGCTGAAGCATGTCTGTGCTAAGCAAGAGATGTCCTATAGATAATGGCTGAGTATGAGCAGTGAGATCCAGGACATGGTAAGCTCAGTGCGGTGCAGTGCAGTGCAGTGCAGTGCATGCAAAGAGAACCAACCAGCACAATGTCGCAGTGTAAACCAGGCTTTACTTTGAGAACTCAGCAATCTGTTCCCAAACTTTCTGACAACCTGGAATGCCAAGTCCAATGCCCGGAAGTCAAGATGCAATGGATATCTTCACCTTGGAAGGAAAAGAATGATCACAGGGGAAATTTCTACTCAGATTTTTGGGAAGTTGATAAACTGCCAATCATAACACCAGATGCAATCATAGGATGCAGCAAAGCACACTTTAGCTACTATTGTGTACCAGATGTCATGATCAGCGACAGCAGACTACAGTTCATTAGCTAAGAATTGCATGTGAGTGGGACTTTGAACACATCACAACATTACGATACCACTGTCAGTTAAATGGCAAGATCAAGTCGGCAGTAAAAAATAATTGCCAAAAAGCTTATCAAGAAAGCTAAATGCAGTGGTGAGGATGTCTGGATGAAAATTCTCAGTTGGAGAAATACACTTACAGAGACAATTGGCAGTAGCCCTGATGTCTCAACGTACATGAAGCCTCCTTCACACCGCAACCTTAAGTACTAGAAGGAGTAACTGAGCAAATCAAGTTGCAGCACCAGAAAGCAAAATAGAGGCTATGTGGTACTGCCTGAAGTAAATTGGTACTGTGCGAGTGCAACCAACACCACGTGTCTTCAGCAAGTGGCAGAAACCATGTGTGAAAGGGCACCAATGCGGAGGGGTTGGCGCAGTGGTAAGATCTCTGCCTTCCAACCCTAAGGTCCCGGGTTCCATTCCCGGTTCTGCCGAGAGTGGAATATTTGGCGACCTTCTTTCCCGCTAAAGTTCACTCAGCTTTCCATCCTTCCGAGGTCGGTAAAATGAGTACCAGCATGCATGGACTGCTTAGAAGCGGCTGCAATTTGCGCCTGTATATGCTTCCAGTTCGCTGGGGGTAAATTGATCATTGTAAAGCGCCTTTGAGACGTTTGTGATAAAGGCGCTATATAAATGCACCACTTTACCAATACCGAAGAAACCAGAAGTTTTTTAGAATAACTCAAGAGCAGGTGCATAAAGAGACCAGTGGGCGGGTGGAGAAGAAGAGCATCCCATCCCGCCCCCCGACAGTTCCAACTTAACACACAGTTCACTGACGAGAGCAGACAGTGACCAGGGAGGGATACAACAAACCAGAACACACATTGTGAGACCACCTGAGTTTGGACCTTTTTATAGTTGTTGACTGACACTTCATTCATTGACTGACACTTTGTTTACCTTTCATTAGGGTTCTTGTTGGTGATTTAGAGCTACTAAATAATTATTGTCTTTTCTTTTTTGCATTGAGAGAAAGGAGATGCTACAAGACTTGTTATACTGTTCACCTCAAGCCCCGATTTATGCATGAATAATATTATCACAAAAAATGAAGTTGTTGTGTTTTTGCAAAATAACGTTTCTTAATTGAAACAATCTTGAAATTCATAATTTGAAATACACTTGCCAAAATTACATGATTCTGATTAAACAATCCCTATTATTCAGAAGAGTCAGAATAGTTACTATAGCAACCAAACTTAAGACCAAGAGTAGTAAACACAAAGCAAAACTGGCTGACTGTAGCTTTGCTATTTTGCAAAAGGAAGTGTGAAATCTCAAGAAAAATGCAAGAAAATTAATTATAGAGTGAGGAAGGTGACCCTTGCTCTTAGATGAGATTTTACTGCCCCATCAGTAAAATACGGTTGTCGGTGCAACAGACCGGAGTGATGGTGGACAGAGACAGTCGGGGACACCCTTATTTCGTCGTCAGAGGTGAAATTCTTGGATTGGCGAAGGGTCAAGAACGAAAGTCAGAGGATCGAAGAAGATCAATGTTGCCGACCGGCGATCAGGGGGTGGAACGTGGCCATACTAAAAGGGCTATTCATGTCGCGATAGTTATCTTGAAGTTCATGTTCTTTGTAGTCGGTTGTTCAAGGTCATAAATTGGATGGTTTTGTTGTAAATAAAATGAGGACATAAAGACTTTGTTCCTAGATCTCAGATTATAACGTACACCTGCATTGGCCAAATCTGTTAAGGCCTCATTAATTACTGGTAAAGAGCATGTGTAATGCCTACCTGCTACATAGTAGAACCTGTGCAACTGGCTACTTTAATAGACATAGTCTAGCTATAAAAGCCTCAGTTAGCCGTCCAAGGTTCACTTGGCAGTTTGTCTTCTAGTAAACCAACTAGATGTTTGCAATTTGTTAAAGTTTTTCCCCTCCCTCCCTCCCTTTGAAGATGGGTTGGATATATCGCTTTGCCTTCATTAAAATTGGGTCACTCCTGCGTGGTGCGGTTAAGTCTGCACAGCGACTTCCCCCAAGCTTGCCTTGGTACATTGCTCGCTAACCAATACTCTTGTCCGATCCAGCACGTGCTGTTCACCACTCAGCTCGTAGTGCTGGGGAGATAAGTGAGGTTGTTCTATGTCACGCAATCCAGATGTCACGTAGGCTAACAAGCCTCAAGGCACTGTGTTCCCCTCAAAAAACGCCAATACGTCTGTTGTCTTGTTCTATTGCACCTTGTGTTACGCGTTTAAAAGCTAATTATGTTGATACCAAGGAACAGTGACATTAACTTGACATTTTAAGCAATTGTCGCTTTATAGACACGTGAAAAATCCAGGTGGCTCCATCGGGATTCGAGCCCATGACCTCTTCGAAGATGGTGTAATTCTCTACCAACTGAGCTTTGAAGCCACACAGTTGGGAGCAAGTCTATAAAGGGACAATTGCATGAATTTTCCAGCTAAGTGCGATGATGTCTTCCTGTGCTTTAAATATACTTTCTATTCATTTCATTTAAAATTAAAAATCTTAAGCATGAGAGTTCAAACATATCTGAAAGTTTTTCATGGCATGATAAGAGTTTTTCCACATCTTAAAATTGTAGATCCTTGCACAAGATTTCATTGAGAATATGTTGTTAAGTGTATTATTTTATTTTATAAACAGAATATTAGAATTAATAGATTCATGATGTTTTGAAAGATTTGGTTTGTCCACTTTTGAAAACGTCTATCACTTGTTCTTATTACATGTAATTCAGAATGTGCTCGAATGTGTAATTTCCTATACTAATCTTTACAGTTGTACTTTGAGAATGATTAAATACTTCAAGTTAATGTTATTTTGTCATTTTCTTCACAGACAACCTTCATCTTTGATGTTCGAAGAAAATACTTTAAAGAAGCATTACAAAGGTTTAACTCAATATGAAATGCTATTACTTGCTTACCACACTTTCAAAGCTTCTGGCACTTACATGTACTTAAATTGTGTTTCCCCATTGATTCTTGGGAAGGTTTAGAGTAGTCAGTACTCTTTTTCGTATTATTATAGTATTAATGGTTTCATGATTATTGTTGCTTCCTCAATCACATCTTTATGTATTCAATCCATGTGTTCAATTTGTTCTTGTATTGTTGATTCTGGAGGTGCACGCACTGATTGTTGTCTTTAGACTTTTGGAGGCAATTCGACTTTGATGCCATATTCATACATGTAGTTGTGAACACTTCCAACTCTTCCTTTAATGGGCTTGGATAGCAGTGATCCTTAATTCCAAGTACTGGTAGTCCATCAACATCATTCACAAACACTGGTTCCATGATCTTTTGGTTTTTACATCTCACTTTGCTTCAATTGTCCCAAAACACTTGAGCTCTCCACCTCCTAGCACTGAAAACTTTACCCACAATTGTTTTGGAACCAAAGCTCTTGCACAACCAGTGTCAATGATCATTTCTACTTTTTTACCATCAATTTCAACATCAATCATGAAGTCTGCTCCCCCTTCCTTACTAGCAAGGTAAAATTAATGTATTCATGGCGGTACGAGTTCATGTTTGCTGTATCAACACAATCTTACAAGAGCTATGTTCATCAGCCATTCTGTATGGCAGTCTCTAAAGTGTCCTTTGATGAGGCCTACATGTACCATACTCGTGATGGCAACAGAAAGTTGTCTATCTTCAACCAGCTCTTCTTGGATGTCCTGACTACCTTTATGCAGCTGTGAAAACCTAGAGACTCCAAAATCATGCAACCCCATATAAATTTTTGTCACTGATGAGATAAAGGAATTAAGCCATGAAAACGAGAGACACCCTTAAGAAGCAGTTCAGACATACACAGGACAGTGCAGTAAGGTCACAGTACATTGCTGCAGGGAACAATGTTGACCAAAGGAATGTTATGGAGAGCCAAACACTCTCGTGTTAAGGAGGAGATTGACAGAAGGGGAACACAGGGTCCATGTGGAAAACCATTCGTAAAATAATGTCTTTCAGCAAGCTGGCTTGTGACAAGGTCCTCTAACAATAAAGATACAGACCTGGTAGCCACAGAATTTAATGAGTTTTTTACTTCAGTGGGACAGACAGCAGCATAGGCCAAGATAGTTCGGTCTCAGACTTTTCTTTAGCACCTTATTCAGCAAGCCAGCCTTTCAATTTCCATCCCGTGTCATCCAAAATGTTATTTCTACAATGCCATCAAATAAGTTTGATCTTTTACAAGAACTGATGTCCATGCGAGTTATCAAGGACTGCATAGCTCACATACTGCCTGTTCTGCCTGTCTTAGCTGACATTATCAACTGCTCCTTGACCAGTTCTGTCTACATGTACCCGGACGCATGGAAGTACAAGGAGGTTATTCCTCTGCCTAAGGAGTTTGATCATGAGATAGCTACAAACTTAATTGCCCTTTATGCCTATTATCAACGGTATCAAAGGTGTGCGAAAAAGCTGCCTTTGCTCAATTGACTGATTATTTTTCTCAACACAAGCTTCTAAACAATCAGCAAAGTGGTGACCGACTATAGTATAATAGAGACATTGAACATATTCACCTGAGACACATTCCGGAATGCGATGGATCAGAAGAAAGTGTCAACTTGACCTTTCAAAGGCATTTGACAGTTTAAAGTAAATGATTTTGCTGTGCAAATTAGAGCACATTGGGGCATCTCCTGGCCCATTTCGGTGGTTCAACATTTATCAGAGTGGGAGGACCCATGCAGTCCGTGTTGCAACAAGTACATCCAGTCCACTTCCCCTGGAACATGGTGTACCTCAAGGGGCAATACTATCGCTGTTGCTGCTTTCCGTCTACCTCAAGGACTTGCCAATTGCAACCATCATTTGTTGCTGCTCCATATAGTCTTACAAGACGACTCTAAATAATAATTATTGTCATTCCCAAGAAGTGTCATGCATGACAGTATTAACATTTTGGAGGAAGACCTACAGTACATTGAGTCACACACTGGTCCTCTAGCAATAGAATGTTCTCACTGTCATGCGATAAAAAATAAAATCCAAAACCGTTCAAAGGAAATGTTATAAATCCAAGTCTGTTTGGTGCATGGTTTCTGAGTTATTTATCGAAACTTATCATTCAATTTTACGGAGCTTTGTGTGGAGACCTCAAATGGACACAACATCTGGACCTCAGTTTGTGGTAAAAGCCCTCTTTTTGCTTCTGAGCTGAACTAAATGAGCATTAACACGTCTTCTACAGCTTGTAATGCTTAATTTGCCAAAAATCACAAGGTTTTTTGACAGCTTTATCTCAGCTACTGTCTTGGTGTCATGCAAGGCAGAATTCAAACATTCAAAATGCTGTATTCTCAAAAAGAAAAACGCTACAGGACCTAAAACTGGTAAAGAAATAATATTTACTTCTACATGTAAGTAATTTTTTAAAATTAACCCTGGCAAGACCAGGGTGCCTCACATTGTAACCCACCAGATGGTAAACCGACATTCCACAAGAGGAAGTCAGCGTCAATTTCCTAGGAAAACAACTAATTCCTGTTACATCAGCAAAGACGTAGGCGTGACCATCGACGTGTAAATGTATTTATTAAGCTATGACAAATGTCTTTAACATGGCATCGTCTTGTACATCAAGCCTCTGTCAGATACACTGGAAACAGAATTAAAAAATCTATTGTGCATGAGCTCACTGAAGATGATTACATGACTTTTGTATAAATGCTTTGGTACTGAGTAAACTATTTTACTGTCCACCTGTCTGGACAAACACCTCTGGTAAAAACATTAATTCTGGTAATTAATTCTGGTAAAAACATCAATTTGTACAGAATTTTGCAGCTAGAATTATCTTGGGTTTCAGGAAGTACATGTACATTCGCATTTCTGCAGGCTTAGGCAACTGCAATGACCTCCAGTAAAAGATACTCAATTCTATAGGGATTCTATAATGACATTGAAGTGCTTCAGTGGACATGCACCTGATTTATAATCTTGCCTGTAATTTTTGTATGCTATCAGATATCCACACTCAAAATACTATCCCTAACTAAAGAACTACTAGTGGCCAGTGTTCTTTCATGTATAGAGCAGTTAAGATATGGAATTCACTAGACTCTGGCCTAAAAGGGGAAAGTAGATTCAGAAAATTCAAGAAAGATATCAAATCGGTCTGCTTAATAGTGACCTGAAGCATACATTTACTGCATTTATCATTAAATTTTTAGTCAGGCAATTACATCTCAGTTTGTATTTATGATAATCTCTTAAGTACATGGAATGTTACTTGTACAGCTGTTGAAAAGCCCTTTTGGGGACTTTTATAAAGTGTACGTAAATCAATGTTACATGTATGTTCAGCCTTCACCTTTCCTTCCTCTTTCTCTGAACCACTTGATCTGTAGTACACCCTGTACCATACAGGTGTATTTCCAAAGTGTCTAGTGTTTTTTGCATTTCTTGCACTCAGTGCTGGTCCCATTTAGCATGAGGTTGGTCATCATTGGCCAGATGTTCATGAATCCCTTCCACATCTAAAACAGCTCTTTGTTTTCGTGTTACATGACGTACAGTAGAAGTTTTGTATTTGTTTATCTGATTAACATCAGATTTCTCTGGGAAACTTTGCGGTTTCGGTACAGTATCTTTCTTTGCATTCTCTGTTGCTGTTTCCAGCATTTGGGCCGTCTCCAGTGTTAGGGCCGGTACCCCCTTACTGCAGTAGTTTTTCTCGAAAATAGATGTAACTGTCGTAACATGTCTCGCTAACTTGAGCAAGAAAAATTGTCTTCTACAGCCTCTCCAAAGTCACAAGGGAGGATGTAGTTTTCAAATGCCTCCAGCCAGTGGTTCCACTCATTTGCAAAATTTGTGGCTTCCAAGTTGACTGCACAAACAAACTTGACATTATCCTTGAAATTCATCACGATAATATTTTTTTAGGGAACTGCCTACATGTACTGTATGTTGTTTTATCCCTGTCACTGATATATTGTAGTGTCATTTATTAATGGATGGCCTGGATTAACACAACTTTTAATTAGTTATCATTTCCTCATGCCCACCATGACATACTACATGTACAATGTACAGGTGCAGTATCGTACCAAGGTAACTATCAAGTAACCTGGCCTTCTGGCACAGGGATCTGACTACAGCTGTATATACTAGCTGCAGCTTGAAATTGTTTTAGCTCTGACTTGACAAAATATCCATAAAAAGGCAAAAATGAAGTTAATTGTTATAATAATTATACATTCAGGTTTGAAGTTCACCACCAGATTTTTACTGTCATGATTGCAGGTTTGCCCAGTTCTTTATTTCACCACTGCTTAAAGAAGATAGTGTGGAAAGAGAAATACAGGCAGTTGAAAGTGGTAAGTTGATGTCCCTAGTGGGAAAGTAATAAATAAATATTATTATTTATTAAGACTAGTGTAAATTAATATTATTTTCAATGCTCTTTATCCGGCTCACTGTGCAGCCTTTAAAAGCTCATCAAAGCTACATGTAGCAGCTTTTTCATGGTAAATTGTCCATTGACAATCATCACCATTCGGCAAAAGTGCTGTCTTACATTTTATGCCATGTGTGACATAATTTTTACACATGACGGGTATTTTGTAAGTATGCATGGTAAGTGTACATGTACATGTATATTAGGGTGCGTTCGATTGACCCTATTCCAGAATAAGAATAAGTGGAGTGATGATTTAAAACTGTATGTCTGGTGCTTTTGAAGCAACAAGGATAATAAAGAAAATTATGTTTAAAATAGCATTTTAGCAGATGTTTGATAATTTTAATGTGAATCTCCACAAAAAACGAAGGATTTCTAACTTCTATTCCAAATATTCTTATTCCGGAATACGGTCAATTGAACGCACCCTTAATTAAGCATTAGGGGGAAATTATTGTGCATGCATGTCAAACCATTGCATGAAGAAGAGATTTATATGCACAGTAATTTTTCCTTTACAAAGTGAAGCTCCACAGCAACAACATAGCCAATATGTTGGTGAGACACATGTATTGATCATTCAGACATTACACAGGTTTTTGCAAAATGACATACAGTACTGTATTAGTGTGATGCCTTGCTTCCCTTATTTTCCATGTGAATATACTACACGTTAATTGTTGCTCAATTTTTGTTAGAGTTTAGAATGAGTTATCAGAGTGACTCTGTGCGGAAGATGCAGTTGTTTTCTTTGCTAGTCCAAAAAGGTCATCCCTTTGGAAAATTTCTGTGGGGTGAGTATTTTACCATGTTCTGAACTTTTGAGGCTTGATTACATGTAGGTCAAGTTTGGTTGTTTGCCTTTATTCTGATATATTTATTCTTTTGTTGCACCAGGGCTGTCACTAAGTGGGGTTGGGTCCGAGGATTATTAATCGTTGCAGATACTACATGTATGAGCAGGAATCCCTCATACTTTTAGACAAACCTTTCCTCCCCCAACCCAAGCTGCCTAGCGATTGGCTCCCAGCCTGCCAATGTGATTTAATTATTGGCAGCATGAGATTTTAGTGGAAGCCCTGATTGTGATAATTATTTACAAAATAAGGAGGAAAGCAAGTTGAAAAGTTGAAGCCGGAAAATTATGATGTTTTGACAGTTGAAGGTAATGATTCTGAAAAAGATCTTCATTTAAGTGCATTTTTTTCTCAGCGTTCTTTTCAATTTGTATCTTAATTCCTTCCAACTTCATTCAAGAAATCTTTTATACTCTATCCTAGTTTCCACTGCTCTCCTCTGCATACATTTGTACCCTTCTCCCCATCCTCAACCATGTTCAAGGGGGCTGAAAAAGCAGAGAGATCATGCAATGTCATGTATACATGTATGTAGCCTAGTGTGTAGAGAAAAGTTATTTATAATGATCATGTCTTCAAAGCATGATTTTCTGAGTAAGCTGTTTCTTAAGTTTGATTTGGATGGAACCAATCTACATGTACAAATGTACATGTAGAAAGTTCACAGTAGGTAGGAATGTGAAACTTGTCATACTGAATCAACTTTTTGCCCTGTCATTGAACAATAGGAAGTGAAGAAACACTACAGAAAGTTCCCAAAGAAAAAGTAAGTGGTGCTTTGCATTCTCAGTGTGAGCTTATCGTGGTGTCAGTGATTTGAACCAACTGAGAGTACTTTTTTCGAATTCTTTACCTTGACCACATGCTTACTGTACATGTACATATCCATTTTTACAAAAAATTAAGCTAAGTCGACAAAAGTATGTTTCCAGCTAGTACTTCAAATGTACAGCTGTAGTTCATTTATAACTTTAAGTAAAGAAAGACTTTAACTCAAGTAACATGGCTCCCTGGAGCAGGCCAGTGGAACCTCCAGTCCTGAGTATGAAGTCATGGTAAAATGGTGCATGATAGTTGATAATAGTTTTGAGAGCTCTTTTGTCCCTTAGTATCATTAACTACCATTTGCATGGCCGAAATTTTATATTGTGATAATACATGTGCATGTAGATGACAGTAAAGGAGTTAAGTTCATAAAGCAACTGTGCCCTTCACTTTGATGAAGGGCTAACACTCAAAATGTTAGCTTTCAAATTTCCTTACAGTGTTCAATTTACATGTACCACATCAACTCAGTTGATTAACTCACTGACATCTCAAACACCCTAGGATGCCCCCAGTTGATGAGTAAAATCTGTTAATTCTCACTCCTAGGCCCTGTGGCATAAAAATGTCAATTGAAAGTAACACAAACTGGTATCTATTATCCTATTGGCTATCATGTGGGTGTTGAAACAGACAAAACCATCTTCCCTCATCAAGAAACTCGATGATCTTCAAAGAAAATAATTGTCGGTGTTAACTAGTGTGTGGTCAATTTACCGACTGGAGAGTTGTCGTTGACTGTGGTAAACTACTGTATTTTAATTAAATTAAACAATGATGTGCTAGATGCCATTTTGGCCTGGGCTAAAGAATCTGTATGTCATGTACAATGTATGTAGCCCCAGGCCATCACAGTAGCACCAGTAGTTGTCGTGATGAAAACTGCTAACTTTTAAGAGTCTTCTTCCCACAGACCTACATGTGTAGTCTAATGGAAAGTATTGTCAAATGCCTTTTTGTAACTGTAGGGTTTGGATGTGAAGAAATCTTTAAGAGATTTTCAGCAGAGGATGTATTCTGCTCAATACATGACATTGGCTGTTATTTCCAGAGGTAAGTCACAGTCATGTTTGTTTGCTTTTTTTTTTTTTGGCAGAAACTTGCATATTATTTTTTAAGTCTCACAGATGCAACAACTTCAAGCCAAGTTTCTGGGAGCTTTTTAAAAATGTGGTGTTTGCTATATGGATACCACTGTGCATGCGCGTTAAATAATGGAAATGATTAGAGATGTGTTAAAGTAAATTCAGTGAAGTAGCAATGTTAAGAAACTTTCTTGATCTACATGTACATGTACACCAAGGACTGAGGTCTAGAAAAGCCAACTGCATAATTCAAGTAGAATTCATGAAATCCACAGCTTACTGAAGCCAATTATTATTATAATACATGTAATAAAATTATTGTTAAGACTGTTTTCCAACTTGAGTCATTTGCTTGGATGAAAGGGAAGGATACTTAACAATACGCAATGTAATTATTATGCTATGAGGGCACGCTGGATATGAAGTGATAGATAACACGCTGAGTTGGTAAAAATCATTTTATATCCAGCAAGCCCAAGTACTGTAGAATAAAATTATTGTTTTATTAAAAACTCCAAGGTGTTCACAGGGGAGTAAAGTAAACACCCGCATATAAGGCTGATCTTGTTCTTATTTGAGGGGTGCTTAGTGAGAAATCAGTCTGAAAGTGTTCTTAAAAATTAATGTTCTTAAAATTAGTTTCAGAAATACTTCAAATTTCATATGACTAGAGGTTTAATTAGCATACAATGCTGTTTTGTAATAGATGTTATCGTTTGTAATGGTCCTGAACACCACTGTGATTGTACTTTGAAATAAGTTACTGTACTGTACTGTTTCCTTATCCTAATACCCTCTCCCTTTGTATTAAGAACATGTTTTATCTACATGTATCAGGCTGAAATTATATGGTGCTTTATTGGCCAAATTTCAGCCTGATGTTCTTAATCCACTTGTTCTTATATGCAGGTGTTTACTGTATTGTTGACTAAAGGATTGATTTCTGCCTCAGTCTAGTCTGGTCCAAAACGGCTTTTGCCACCCATTTTTTCTCAGAGCTGCAAAAAGGTTTTCAGCTCACTTTATTGCAGAAGCTTTCCTTGACCATATTAGGCACAGTAGGTACATCGTACATGTAAATATTTACTTTTTTAACATACGTTTGTCTCAAACTGCTCTCAAATAAAAACCATCTTCAAACATTTCTGGGTTGACATTAATATAATATTTGTTTCATGTAGGTTCAGTAGCTGTGTGATGTAATGTATATCTTTCAAAGTAATCTTATATCTTGACTTTATTTTTATTATGTTTTGAAAGTGTCATCCTGAGTTCTGTCCTTTTTTCAGAGCCTCTTGACGATCTTGAAGAGATGGTTAGAGGATCTTTTTCTGAAATACCTAACAAGTAGGTGAACAAAAAAAATATCTAAAAATTCATGTTAAACCTGACAGTCCTGGGGCCTGTTTCTCGAAAGCCCTGAAACTTTACAGGCCATTTTCGGGTGTCACAATTCCCTTTACATACATACTGTATCGAGAATGGAAAGGATTTAAGTCGTCACATTTCATAGTCATTTTTTTTGTTATCTTGAAAACATGTTAAAAGGTCGGCTTTCCAAAAGAAGCCTTTGGTAGCTTCACGAATGGCTTTTTGGGGCTTTCAAGAAATGGGCCTCTGCTCATGTACACGTACTGTACATGTATGTGCTAGTTATTTATAATCCTCCTTCTAAGATCCTGTTGACCCACATGTATCTGGATATTTTTTCATCCAGATTAAAAAATATTCCCATCGACACGTGTATTCAAATCGGATTTGCCCATTCACATGTATCAGAAAGGTATCCGGATTCACTCTAGTATGCAGGCCTCCTCAAGAAAACAGAGGTAACAGAGCATGCGCCTTTTGGCATAATTGAAGTGTGCAGTGTTCGTAGCTATGTTTAACTGCACACACATGATATTTCTTGAAATAAGTCCAAGAAGTAAAGAATTGATTTTATGGTAAGCAACTGGGCTCGGTCTTGTTACGTCATCAAGATAAAAAAAAAATTCTAAATTTAGCATCCACACGGTTCTGGATTCATAGCAGATTTATAAATATCCACTCTGGAGAGCAGATATGTGTGAACGGAAGGCATATCCAGAAAGAAAAAGTTGTGCTTTCAAAAAGATCCGGATACATGTGGACGGGGCCAAACACATGTTAAAGGGGAACTGTCATGCTTCATTTGCTGTTTTTATAGATCAAAAATTGGTAAAAATTTAAATTAGTACTTAAACTCAGGCGTACAGCGTCCCTGACAACCCACTGATAAGTTATCAAAATTAATATATTTATGATAAAAGAACTATTTGCATTTAATTTTTGGTGTCTTTCTGAAAACACTTACTGTCTCCAAACTTGAAAAAACTGGCCAGTTTTTTCAAGTTTCAATCCATTTCCATCCTCTCCATCCTTGGCTACAAACAACAAACAATAGCATCAGTGCACTTCAGTGGTCATTGGCAACAAAACTACAGCATTTTTTTTTTTTTTGGGGGGGGGGGGGGGGGGTTGGCTTTCATTGATGCAAGGACGTCTTTTAGTGTTTTGAGTCTTGAAGTTTGACTGAAATAGCGTGACAGTGCCCCTTTAAGTGTTAAATGTTAAGTGAGGGATGAGGCCACGTTGTACATGAATTTGTGAATGTTTACAATGAAATTTAAAGTCCCTTAACTTTTCATTTAAATATTATTTTATAGTGTCTGAAGTGCAGTACTTCAAAAAATTGTCCCTCGTAGTGACTATCCTCATGTTTTAGTGGGCCTTTCATTTTTGGCTGATCCAGTTGGGTCCTGGTAACTAATGACATCAAAGAAGTCAAGAATGTAATTATTCCATTCTGAATCGTCAGAACATTCACAGCATCGGAAGGGTAACTGTTGTATCTGACATTTCTATAAAGACAAAAAGCTCAAGATTTTCAACAAGATTTCTATTCTTACACTTTTGCACATTTCTTTCTGAAGAGATGCAATCAAGTTACTTCTTTGACATCATTAGTTACCATTAGTTACAGCTGTAAATCAAATGCCAGCTAAACGGCATGGATACACTATAGGGGAAATTGTTTTTAAGTACTACACTTCAGACACTATAGATATAGTTAAAAGAAAAGTTAAAAAACAGGGAAGTATCATAGGGACACTAAAGACCCAGTAAGGATCAATAAATTTTGTGCATCTCCATTGTTGTTTGGCTCTCACAGGAACTAGGGCTCTATTGTTCCTCGCTGTTTAGCTTTTTGTTGCATCAAACATTCATTCCTCAGTGCATCACAGTTTTAGCATCAACCGAATTGCAATGTTTCCTGTCAGCACTCTGAAGTAGTATAAAGGTTGGCCCTCTCTCTGCTAGTCGATCTCTTCCCTGAGATGAAAATGTGAATATTTATAGTTCATTGGTGGATTAACTCACCATGCAGACAATGGTCCAACTCAGTTTTGAAAGTTATGGATGGAAAATTCTCAGCTGGTGTTGATGTTGCAACTCTTGCCATTTTAAAGTTATCTTTCTGTTTGCTAAGAAACTTTTATTCAGTTGTTAACTATATTGAAATGTTGAAGCTCACCATTTAATAACAAATCATCGAAGCAAAGGAAACAAATTGTACAGAATGGTAATTAGAAAGTTGCCCTAAAATTAATGGTGCATGAAATGATAAATTAAAAGTTCTTGCTGTCACGGTTATGAGTGTGAGTGTGTAACTTCTGCAAAGTAAAGTGCAGCTGATTTGCCATTGAGTCGATCATCACAATTCTACCTTGACTTACATGTGATTTCGGCCAAATTCAACTTAAATCTGGAATAACCGTTGCCAAAAATGAACATTAAGCTACATAATTTATATCATAAATCATTAAACCTTTCTGGTCAAGAAAAGAAGGGTAACTTGGCCAGTGCAGATGGGTATATCAGTGAAACTTAATGGTGCTGAATTTTCAACATAAAACAAAGATGGTGTGCAACCACCCTGTGGCTTACTGGGTCTTTAATGTTAAGAATCTACATAAAACACATCTGGAGACTACAACAGCCAAACAACCAAAGTTATCTGCCATACAACTTTCTCTTTTGTCTATAACCCACACTTCAAATACACATGTACAATAGATTAAAAAATTAATAAAATAATGTAACTAGTATGTTTTTATTTCATTCATTGAGTCCTTTCACGAAAACACATGATCCCAACAAATTTACATTCTCTCAACTGAGGGGCTTAACAACAGCTAGATTCACTCAAAAACTATGTCCCCATTAACCCTTTCACTCCCAGTAGTGCCACTTATAGATTTTACTCTGTCTAACGGCAGACGATTTTACTCATCAATGGGGAACCCGACGGGGCTGAAAGGGTTAATTCACATCTTAGTTGGTAGAGCATGGCACCAGCATCGCAGAGCCATAGGTTCAATTCCTGTAGAAGCCCCCTCAATTTTTCAGGTGTCTATAAGAGACAATTGCTTCAATTGTCCAGCTAAGTGCAAGTATCATTTTTCTCTTTTGTCTGTACCCCCCCCCCCCTCCCATGTCAAATATAAATTAATTTTTATCTCAAGCCACAAACCAGAAAATATTTCTGATGGATCAGACTCAAGTGAAATGAAAACACAGCAAGCAGTAGAATATTTCCACTGAATTGCAAAAAGCTCATTGTGACACCATCATAATTATCATTTGCGAAATTCCCAGTGTATTAACCCCTTTGCTCCTAATTAATGGCCATGCAAGTGCATACATGTACGTGTAATTTACTCTGTGTAACACCACACAAATGGGAAACCCCTTTGAGGAAAACGATTGTGATAATATAATTACATTAAACAACATCTACAGTACAGTGTAGTTCCACTGAAAAACTGTCCCCTTGAAAAGTTACATTAATTTATCAACTGTTATTGATCATGGCAGATCAAGAACCATTTTTAAATAAATTAACCAAGTTCCCCAAGCACTGTAAAATAATGCTTACTTTATATTGCACAATTCTTCTAGCAAATTGCCAAAGCCAAGCTTCCACGAGTACACAGTATGTATGGTTATTGATAATGCATGTGCATTTACAACTATAATGATTATTAATAATTTTGTGTGTGTTAAAAGTTAGGTGGTAAAGAGTGGTTACATGTATTTATAGTGGTCACTATTCATTGAGTATATGTGTCATTTAATAATTGACAACTGATTTCTTAAAATAAACAAATGATTCTATCATAAGACTATCTTTTATTCTTGGATAGAAGTTGTGTTGTTGAATTCTTCATGTTCTTTGTGTTCTTCAAGTTACCTTGACAACAGTTTCTGTTCTTGAATTCTTGAATTTGTGCTAGACTTGTATTCTTGTTTCAACATTAGGGACCTTCAGATTCTAGGACGAGAACGACTACGAGTACCAAATTTTCTCGTAGAAAAACATTGAGCGCGAGCAAACCAGCGTCATTTTGGCGGGAAAAACGTGTTACCGTCGTCATTTTAGTACGAGGTTTTGCAAAAATGTCGTCGTGTCAAAACAAGTCAACAACACGGTAGCAGTTTTGGAATTTTTCGATCAGCAAAAAGGCCCAGGTAACAGCTATAAGAATAACTGAGCAACCTATACTGCTAACAAAGAGTAAGATTAATCGTACGGGCTATAAACCTTCTTAGTATTTTCGCTAAAAACAAACAGTCAAAACTCGTACTCGTTCTCGTCCTCGTCCTAGAATCTGAAGGTCCCTATTTTAACTGGCAGCACTACGTACTTATAATTAGTGAAGAGGAGGAGTGCTGATTGTGCTGAAATAATTATATTTACATACTTGCCACAGTGAAATAAACAAGAACCACTAATTGCTGCTTTCTTAATAGACTGCAGTACTCTACAGTACTAGCTGTATAATTTCTTTATATGAAAATTTTTCCTTCTGAACAAGTTAATCCATTGACTCCTAAACTGCTTCCCATTGCCAAGTAAAATCAGTTCGCGTTAGACGGAGTAAAATCTATCAAGTCTCACTCCCAGGAGTCAATGGGTTTTACATGGCATTGAAACGATTTTAAAATTGTCAACCTTTTCTTCGCCATGGCTTCTTTTGTTTTAAGGAGATTTTATAAGCCCTTTGGGAATTTTGGTATTAAAAGAACAGCTAACATTTGAGACCTAGCAGCATCATCTCAACTTTTGCCAAGCTGTCAGATCTATAGCTGGATATGTACAGCAGCACTGTAGCTTTAACATGGCAATAATTATTATTACAGCTGTATGACTATGTATAATCCTTTTTTTGGAATGTTTAATTTCTCAGACTCCATTTGAACAGAAGCTGTTCCACAAACTGTACAAAAGTAAGTGTTTTTGTATGACTTGTTATAATAATTATAACAGGTCTTTGTTACCGATATTTTCTGTTTTGATTTATTGCAATTCAGTATATTATTCTTTGTCTCATAACGATTTTCTGGCATGGATTCAAGGATGAGGCATGTGGTTAAAGGAGGCTACACTCAACTGC
Source organism: Montipora foliosa (assembly GCF_036669935.1). Taxonomy (NCBI): domain Eukaryota; kingdom Metazoa; phylum Cnidaria; class Anthozoa; order Scleractinia; family Acroporidae; genus Montipora; species Montipora foliosa. The sequence continues at coordinate 36,516,822 of NC_090875.1, forward strand.
TTACTCATGAATTAGCTGGAAGTGTGATTGGATTTAAATAAAGGAAATATATCAGATATATTTTGTCATCGCCACAGCACCAGGATGACCAGAAAGGGGTTGTTTGCTAAGGAGCCTTATCAGCAAAAAGATATATCAAACTTGTTGAAAGTTTCTATGTAACAAGTGAAAGACAGTTCAACATTATGCAACTCTGTGGCAACAAGATTTGCACATTATTTTACAGTTGTTAAATGATAAACGATACTCCATAAGAAAATCAAAAAACAGCTCAAGCAATTTCTATCACTATCATGCATACTACACATACAAGTACGGCACTGTACAGTTTTATACTTTTCCGAAAAAATGTCATCTGTTTCAGAGATACATGCATTCATCTCCGTGAAGTTAGGCAGTCACTTTGCATTATTAAAATGTATGATTTATTTTATTCCAGTGGTGCCAGTTAAGGATGTTAATCAGTTAGAAATATCCTGGGTTTTGCCACCACAGCAACAGAATTATAGGTAAAACAGTAATTTAATGTAATTAATAGATGAATGCCTTAATTAAGCAGCAGTTATTACCATTGGTATTTTTTTCATGTACAGTGTATCCAGCTTTCCTTGTCAGAGGCATGAAATTGTATGAGGATGCATGTCGTTTCATTTTGTGGAAAGGATCATTAAGTATCGATCATTTACAAATATGATTATTACATGACTGTGTTGTGACCATTGTGTTATGACCATGTAGTTTATTCTAGTTTCTGCCCGTGTTCGCTGAAAGTCACTTTAGTGTAGTATGATTTATTGTTGACTTGAGTGAGTGGTTTGAATTGGGTCTTAATACTACTACCTCTTAAAGTTCTGTTGTTTTCCAACCTACGAGGGCTGAACAGTATTTTTTTGGTCAGGACAGTGTTAGCTGACTTTTACTGTCATTATGATTAAGAAGACATCACAGCTGTGTCACTCAATTATGCACAGTCGTCCAGGACTGGGCGAACTCCATTGATGCTGGCTTCCAAAGCGATGTGTTCATATTGGAGTTTGCGAAGGCTTTCTACTCCATGCCTCGTGAAAGATTGAAAGCTAAACCTTTCCATTATGGTGTAAATAGAATTGACACCTCCTTATGCCATCGTCATCAACATGATGTTTTGATTAATGGTGCCAAGTCTGAATGGATACCTGTAAGCTCAGGCATCTGTTATTAATGATGTAGTAGACAATATCAACTTTGAGATCCGGCTTTTTGCCTACGATTGTGTTTGCTATCGACAGATCTGCTCCCATAAAGATCATAATACTCTGCAAAAGGATATTCAACATCTTGGAGACTGGGGCCAGTGATGGGATATGAGATTTGAACCATCTAAGTGTAAAATTATGCACATTTGAAGGAAAACACATCACAAGTCTCACCACTTATGTGTATACATTGTACTTACAGGACACAGCCCTAGACTCTGTCACGCATACAAAATACCTACATGTAGATGTAGGTCTGACGATCACTAATGATCTACGATAGAACTGTCACGTCACCAGTGTTACCTGTAAGGCTAACCAAATGCTTGGCCTACTATTAAAGATGCAATTTATCTGCTTGTGATCCAGCAGTAAAAGAAAAAGCATACACAAGGCTGTTGCCTAACAGGAGCCCGGTAGCCTGGGGCTCCCAAAGAATAGCTCTGGGCACCTTAATTTTTCACAGCAACACCTTTCACTTCATATGTTGGGCTCCTAAGTTCTCAGCGTTTAGCTCTGAGGGCCCCTTTCAAATTTTCTTAGGCAGCAGCCTTGATACATGAGTCTGGTCAGACCATCTATAGAATGCGCCAGTAGTGCTTGGGATCCCCACATTGAACAGCTCATCGCTGAAGTTGAAAAAATTCAGCGCAGAGCAGCACACTTTGTCCTTTCCAAATGTAAAATCTATGAGCGTGGTTCTATGTCAGTGATGTTGAAAAAACTTGGCTGGACACCTCTAAAGCTTCATAGACAAATGGACATAGCATTTCTCTTCAGCAAAGGCTTAAATAACCAGGCTGCCCTTTCCTTCCTGGAATCACTCCAGAAACCCACCAGGAGATCAAGACACATTGTGAAGACTATGTCCCACTCTCAGCTCGTACCATTGTGTGTTAATACAGTTTCCTACCATAAACAGTAGCTCATTGGTACAGTTTACGCCATTAAGTGCCAGAAATGGGGGAAATACTCCAGCTATTTAAACCACTTTTTTTGGTTGTCTTAAACTTTTCAACAAATTCTTAAATTTTGTAACTTATAATAAGTCTCACCCGTAAACAAGGTTAATTCTGACTCTGAAGTTCCTTCTTCACTTCTGAATCATTTTTCTTGGTGCAAAAATAATTCTCCTGCCCTTGCATAAAAATAATGCTATTTACTGCTGTACATTTTTCATTATTGTTTCAGTCTGTAGTTCCTTATTTCATTGCTTGATTTTCTAGCTGTTTTTTCGCTAGTTCAGTTTCTTTCTTCAACAATCATATATTTATTAATTTAATCACTTTTCTTGGAGAAACCTTTGGTTAAATGTAAGAGAGGCATCACAAGAGGTCGAGAGATGACTGTCTTGGCTATAATACTGTCAAGAAACCAGAGAAAATTTGCTCATTGAAATTCCATTTACATTTTTTGTTGAACTGTCCAGAGGTTAAGCTGCATATACTGTACTTGTGGCCAGTGTGTTCATTGATTAACCTTGGGTGTCAAAACCGTTATCTTGTCCTCCCAGAAACCATATTTCAGTTAAGAAACCATAATGATTCCTTTTTTCTAGATTTAAGATTCTCTTGACTTAACATTGATTCTGCCAGTACTTGTGAGAAAAAGAAAGGTGAAAGGCTGCTTATTGTTGTCTTTTCTCAATGATGTAGAATAAAGCCAATGCATTATGTATCTTGGTTAATGGGCCATGAAGGACCAGGAAGCATTTTGTCATTACTTATAAAAAGGTGAGTTTTAGGAAAACATATTCTTCAAGCTTTCTTAATGTCCTTAGAAAAAATTCTTTAAGGCAGTTTGGAATGAGGGCAGCAACCCTTTTAAAATCCAACTTAACCATAGCTCTTTACTTAACATGGGTATAAGGTGGAATCTTGTCACAGTTGTAACAATGATAATCGTTGAAATCTCAATCTTATATTTGGAGTGTGAGTGGTGCTGGGGTCAGACTAAAGCAATCCAAATTACAGCAGGTCAATTAAAATGTTGGAAAGCTACAGTGTATTGCCTTAGAAAAGAAAAAGAACTATTTAAAATGAGAGGGTTCTAGGAATGTTAGGCAGCTCTGCTACAATTGGCTACTAAAAAAAAAAGAAGAAAGAAATCCCTCAAGATTGTCTGTTTTATGTTGTACATTTATCCCAATTTCCAATTTGTTTACATTTCCAAATAGATTTCAGCATTTGCACAGTGCCTTTTTCATTAGAAATTGAAAACAAAATTTATTTATTTATTCATTTAAACAACTTTGGACTGAAATTTACTGAACTCCCGTCCAGTTGTTGTTCAAGTTTGAGCTTTTTGAGCCTCCTTGAAAAGATAACTGTAAAGTGGGGTGTATTGGTTGGTTTATATTCTGCTTTCAGGTCTTGGGCTACTAGTTTGCTGTGTGGCAATGGGGAGTCTGGCTGGGAATACAACACAAGCTTTTCTCTGTTTCCATGCTTGATTAGTCTTTCAGTAAGTTATGTTATGTTATTAGTTAAATATATAAAATTTTTGTAATAGCCATAACTGACAGGGCTTGACACAAACAGGGAAAGAAGAGAAATTTTTCCATTGTCCCTTATTTCCTCAAATTTCCGCAACAAACATACCTGTAAACAACCTTGTTTCCCGGGGCCTTTCTTCATTCCTTAACCTGGAGCTCCAGGGAAGGCCAGAAGAGAGACCCTGGGAACAAGGTTGCTCCATTTATAACTGTAATAATGTCATCTTGTCAAGGTAATGATAAATATGTTATAAGGGTACATGTAACTTTTATTTCTTAATTGCAGGATGAAGGAATGAATCATATTTATGAGGTACGTGGCTTGTATTATACATTCAAAGATTATGAATGATCCCTGCACTTACCTACACACACACTTTCATAGAATTTTATTTAATGCATTTTAAAAGATGGCAGCCAGAGGCTGATGTGGACCTGCCTAGTACACAATTAAACAAGTGGTGCAAGAAAACTGCATGCATGTGATACACGTGCCACAGGGCACCCAAGGTTTCCAGGAGAAATCTCAATCAGGTTTTTAAAGATCATGTTTTTTGTAAGAAGCAGGGGCCATGATTTTATTTTGCCACGTGTGAGAACCGAGAGGTTCAAGCGATGCTTTATTAACAGATGCCTATTTAACTTTGTTTAAGTAGAATATTAGTAAAGAATATTATTCTTATTGTAAACTCACACGTTTGTCTGTGGGGATGTTTTTTTTTTTTAATAATAATAAAGGTGCTGTGAAAGCACCTACCAGGTGCTAAACCTACCACCTACCACCTACCACCTACCACCTACCAAAGTCAAAATGATTACCAAAGTCAGAATTGAAATAGATGTCAGACGACTTGGAAAGCACTTAATAAGCATTTTGGCCATGTGGACACAGGTTGTATCAGCTGCAAGAAAACACTTTGTGTGAGTTTGTGGAAGAAAAGTCACAGTTGTCAATGTGGGAGTCATTTGTAAGTTGCCTTAAAAAGGAAGCAAGAATATGAGTCAAAACTGCAATGGATGGTGATAAGAAAATCTGGAGGATACCAGACTCTGTCAGAGGTGGTGTATGCAAGATTTGTGATCACACAGTGCCTGCGTTGTTTGCAGAAACAGCAGGAGAAAATGAATTCCTGTTGCGCCGAGAATACCACAGCAAAGTGTCCAGTGTACAAATAAACTAAGGACAAATTACAAAGTTTTTGAAGCAATATCTACAAACAAAAAGAAAAGAATTGATGAGGAAAACAACCTCTGTTTATCCTTAGTGTTACCAGAGACAGAATGATGCAAAGTAGAAGGATTTGACATGCACCACCAAACACTCGTCCATGAAGTCAACTTTGTGTTTACTGAACGAGGAAGAGCTAAACAAGAACCACAAAGGATTTTGGATGATTCAGAAAGGTAAACAACTGCTCTGCAGGAGAGCGAGGTTGCACAAAATCAGGTGGAGAAGTTGCTTCAGCAGCACAGTTGTTCAGTTTCCTTGCATCATGAACCTTGTGGTTGTGCGCTAGTTGAGTTGTTACCCCTGTTAAATTTTGTGTTTGGAGGGAAAGGGGAACAGCAAGTGATGGTGCTACATTGTACATGCCTCTTGCTGCAACACTACACTTATGGGTTAGAGCTTAGGGATGACATTAGGACTCAGAGGCAAAGAGGCTGATCTTTGGATCCAAGGCATTAATTCACAGAAAACATTACCTCTCAGCATATTAAGAAAGTCCATTGCAAAATGTGAAGCTGAAGTGCTGGACAATCAATCATGACTATAGCCACTTAAAAGAAATACAAAATGACTTACAATGATACAGGCACGAGTCCAGTGCAACTCGTAATTGGAACTAACAACTCGGACTTAATTCTGTTAAGACGAATATTGTAAAACCCTCAGGTCGTTCATGTGGTTATAGGATAACCTTTCCTGGTGAGATCCCTCTTCATAGTGCAGTTACTAACTGGTTACAAGGTGAATGGAAGGAAGCCCCAACGGCAAAAAATGGGAAACCTGCCTGAATGTAGGCTGGGGTTGGGAATGGTGTTTAAGAACACTGGGGTCTTTGCATGTTAAGGAGAAATGAGGCAAGGTCAAAGTTAATGGTTGTTTTTGGCTTGTATGATTATGAGAGCATGCCAACTTGAACTTGTAGATGATCTTTCAACAGATCATTTCCCTATGGCATTGAAGAGAAAAAAGTGTAATGTAGATGACCTCAGGGAATTTTATGTTAGTGGTAATGGTACAAACTTTGTTGGAGCTGCATAAATGCCTGAGGCAACTACATGTAGATGAGAAGAGAAAACAATAATTTTGTGCACTTATGGAAATTGCGTGGAAGTTTGAGCCACTAAGCACTCCACACTTCAGTGGCATGTGCGAGAGACTGGTGCAGTGTACGATGAAGACATTGAAAGCAGTTCTCAAGGACAGAGTCATCCCCAAGGAGGCGTTGAGGAATGCTGTCCTTCAAGCACAGGGTACATCGAACAGTGCACCAATTACCCATGTGTCTTCTGATGTAGGAGATATTGAAGCACTCACTCCAACCGTGTGCAAATCCAAGTCATAAAGATAACAATCTTAATGACAGAACAATTAATTCGACAAGGTTGTAGCGGCAGTCCCAGACACAATCCAACTTTTTGCTGGAAGTGTTTCAGTGGAGAATATTTTCCTAGCTTGTCAGGGAGGAAGAATTGGAAAAAGAGGAAACGGAACTTGAAAGTGGGAGATGTTGTACTTGTCGCTGAACAAAATCCACTACTGCATATCCTGGTCAAGATGGAATTTTCTGTGCAGTCACTGTGTGTACACAATATGGAGAGTACTAAAGACCAGTCATTAAGCTTTCATAAAAAAGTTTGCTGTTATTCATTGTGGTCAAGTACAATAATAACAAAGTATTCTCGTTTGTCTCACGATGTGGTTACTTGTGATGTAGATCTCAACGTTTCAACTGCATACTGCTAGTCTTCATCAAGCGATGAGGTCGACTGGTTATACGTCACCTTTTAGGCAGGATGCTCCACTGTGATTGGTTGGTTTTCATCAGCTGTGATTGGTGCATTTCAATCCTCGCTGTTTCGGTGTTTTCCTTCGGAGGTCTGCTGTCATACGCTTCTCCTATTGTTGTGTTTCTTGATTGTGGGCATCCATGCTTCTGGAAATTCCTTTCCACTATCCCTATTGATGTTGTTAGGGTGAAGTCTTATGTGAATCGCCTCTTTGACCCTGGGTATGTACCAAGGAGGATCACGATCAATAAACTTTATTTCGTTCCAAAGTGGGTTGTGTCCAGTGTTGTTAGCGTGTTCTGAAACGGCAGAGGTCTGGATACAGGCAAGTCAGATGTCTCGTTCATGTTCTTTGATTCTATCTTGCACAGGTCTTCCAGTCTCGCCAATGTAGACTTTTCCGCATTCACAGGGAATCCTGTATACTACGCCATCTTGTTTTGTCGGCTTGACAGCATCTTTCAGTCTTACTAGATGTGATCTTAATGTAGTCAGAGAATGGGAATCGGAAGTTTAGATTAAATTATCTCGCCAATAGTGGCATGATTGGGGGTGGGAAACGTGGCTTCTGCACATGACGTGTGACATTGATTGACATTTTGTATGCGGTGTTTATTTTCTTGTTCGGCAAGGTGTTAAAAAATAGTTGAGTTGAAAGCATGTTGTGTTTTCCAAATAAATAAAACAAGGACCAGCATTGAGTTATATAGTCGTACCTTCAGTAGATTATCGCAGATTATCACGGTTGATTTCGATTTCGATTCTCTTTGTACCAAGTCAGGATCATAGAGGTGTTGAATGATCTTTTTCCGGGAAAAAGAGGTAACAGCAGACATTTTCATTTCCCATTAATAGATTCTGACAATTGTTTTTCAATACTTGGAATTACTAAGACAAGAAGGACCTCAAGAGAGGTAGGTACATGTACATTTATGATTCATAAAGCCAAATAGTGCGACAGTGGAGCTGGACTGTGCACAATAGATACAGCAGCTCAAGTCCACAGACATTTTTTGAGCAAGTAGAAAGAAACTTGGCAATTAATTGGCGAGTCTTCTATATGTGCATGTAACAGTCACATTATTATCTTTCTTACTTTTATGCTCATTAGTAGAGGTATGTTCAATTTTGTCTATCGCAGAGCCTAGGTGTCAGTGTGTCTGGTTTATGCTGTGAAAGCAGACAACAGCCAGCTATCAACGGTCACAGCACCTCTCTCTTGTGTACTCTTTAATTTAGCATCTTCCTTATCACTCGTGTGGCTCCTAACAATGCGTTTTTCTGGACATATCCAACCTAAGTGTCAGTTCTAAGACAAACTTAGACATTATTGTTACTGAAGACCTTATCACTACATTCTAGTGACCATTAAACAATACTTTATACTTTAAAACATTATTCACCCACTTTTCAAGGTAGAGACCCAAATATTAATTTTTGTCAGCTAGAATTTTTCGCCATGTTTCTTGTTTTGTGGCTAATTGCAACTCACCAGCGTATGAACCACTTAAGAAAAATAGTTATTTCATTACCCTCCATAGTTAAATGCTTCATACTTTGTCCTCCTGGCATCTTGTGTAAAGTACATGACTTGTAGCACTTTGAACTTTTCTGTTACTTACATGCAACTTTAGCCCATACTTTGAAATCAAGACTATTTTGAGTTATTATTTCTGGGTGAAGTCAGTGTCCTTCCAATGCTTCATTCCGAGTTGGTAGTAAAAGAAAACTGCCAAGTTGTTGTTGCATTGTTGCAAGATCCTCTGTTTGTTAACTTTTTCTGAAGATCTTGCTTACGCAGATTTTTTTCTTATTTACACTAAGTTAACACTATTTAAAACTTTGAAAGTAATTGAATCATAATTGAGGTCACTGGCTAAGATTAATTTAAAAAGAAAAAAACCTCTTTGAGTGTCTTTGATACATGTACATTTTTAAAAGAAAAAAAAAACACAAATACAGTAAAAACCCTCGTATAAGAACCTAGGTTTTTCCAAGTTAGCCTAAACAGGTTCTTATACAAATGGTATTTAGTGTAAAATTAGGCTAACTAGGTTCTTAATTAGGTTCTTAACTTTTGTTCAAGAAATAAAGCTGAATTTTTAAATGATCTGGTGTGTAATGTCCAAAAACAGTATTCTTGCATACCGACTGTGTTATATATATATATATATATTTTTTTTCTTTTTCTTTGAGAAAATTTCTTAATTCTATATATATATTTTGTTTTGGAAAATAAGAACCTGTTTTAGGATTTTAGCCTAAAATGGTTCTTAAGTGAAGGGTGCTTAAAAATGAAATTTTAGCCTAACAAGTTCTTAAATGTTAGGTTCTTATACGCGGGTTTTTACTGCATTTGCAACATTCTGTATAGTGCAGAATTAAGCACAGTTGTTGTACTATACTATTTTTCCCGTGAAATGGTGAAAAAAAGGTGAGCCCTCATTACTTTGTTACAAAAGTGGGCACTACTGTTTGAACACTTGTCTGTTTTGTGATCTTAGAATATACAAAGAGCTACAGACCATAGAAGACAATGAGTTCCGATTTCAAGAGCAGGTAAACCTGTGATTTCCTCAGTTAAGTGAATATTTTGGTAACCCCTGAGTTGTTCTTGGTGTCGCTATGGTAGACTCCAAAAACTTATAACTGATTCATTAGTGAAACAGCCTATCAGGTCATGAATAAAACATCACATGCAAGAGGTTTAAAAACTGATAAAACACCCTTCATTAGAGACCTTTATATAAAGCTACTATAAGGTATAGCTTCTTTTTCTTGAAGGCTAATGTTCTTCTCACAATAGGTCTTATCACGGTTTTGGAAGCCATCTTGACGGGTAGGCAAACATGTCAGAAATAACAGTGTTTCTATGGGAATATGTGGTAAAATAACTTGCGAAAACCTTGAATGTGGGAAACTTTGTGAATGGTAAATATGCAGGAAAAGCAGATCTTAACAAGCCGCATACAGTAATGACTGTGGGTTGTCACTAGTGCTCACTAACAGTATAAAAATAGACAAGGGATGAAAGCTATTTCGGTTGATAATTTTTGAATAGTCCATAAAACGCTAAAATTTGGATGAAACTGCCTTCGTTCCAGCAGTTGGTGTGGAAACAATATTCTCTCCCCAGTCTTAAAAAGAAATTAACCAGAAGGCGAGTGAAATTCAATTTTCGAGGAACCATTTTACCAGCATTTTAAGTTCGATTTCGCACAATGTGGACCGGACGATGCCGGTGACAGAAATGCGTCATCAGTTCTAAGAAGATACATACATGTAGGAAGTGAAATCAACCATTAGTAATTCAAATCTCAAAACAGCTGATTGTCCCTGGATGTAAATTTTGCTTCGAGAAAAACTGCATCAGCACGAGGATGATAGATAAAACAAAAAATTCGAAGTGGAAAACAAATCTCTCTTCAGAAGATGGTAAGAATTTTCCGAATTTCGATCCTGCAGACACGACGCTTTAACTACAAAATAAATGTGAACATTAATAATTAACTATTAAAAAATGGGATAAAACATATCTAAACATGGTAAAAAAGACTAAAAACATTCTTATTCTTAAAAACGTCATTATGAAGCCCCAATTATTTGATCATGAAAACGGGTTGTACTGAGAAAACCAATCTTATGATGAAGATTGCATAGTTGTTTACGGACTGGTGCCACTTGATCTTTGAATGAAAGGCTAATTCTCACTGTGCCACTACCATTAGTATTTCTTACCACCTTGTTTTCTGAGGCATTATGCAAAACGAAGTTCTGGATAGTAGAATTAATTAGGCCAACAGGATAGCGCGAAAACAGCCTTAACCTTCACCTTTATTGAGCTGGTAAAGCCAATAAGGTATCACAACAACTACACGATCTAAGTCATAAGATTGGTTTTACAGTACAACCAGTTTTCGTGAGCAAAAATTGGGGCAGGATCAACCAAGAAATCAAGCCATCGGTTGTGAATCATCAATGTGTTGTTTATTTATTTTTTAAATGCGATTTTTGGGATGCAGATTATGTTGGGTATACAGCCCAACCCCTTCACCAACGCATTGCTGAACATGACAATTGGCAATTGGCCGACATTTTTTGGAACCTCACAATAGGAATATGGGGCTCCAAATGTAAAAATATTATTTAAGTACCTTTTCCCTATTTTTTGTGTTATTTATCAAATAGCACAAAAGTTATCTTGTAATTTGTAAATAACAAATTCAATCGCAAGATTACACACTTCGCGATTTTTAAATCGCAAAGTAGCAAACTCTGCGCTATATAAATAACAAGAATCGGACAATGGCGATTTATAAATGTGTAATTTATAAACCGCACATTTTGCGATTTATAAATCGCACATTTTGCAACATATAAATAGCACACTTTTCGATTGATAAATCGCACAGTTGCAATATATAAATCTCACGTTTTGTGATATATATCTCACATTTTGCGATATATAAATCACACATTTTGCAATATATAAAAATCGCACGTTTTGAAATATATAAATCGCATATTTTGCGATTTAGAACTGCAAACTTGTGAAATTTATGCACACAGGGCCGTGGTGCACAATTTTTGCGGGAAAACTATTCGTGATGTTGATTATGGCGGATAGAGAAGACTTGGCAGGACTGCTCTCCCCAGCTGTCTCAAGAGCAATATATGAGACATAGAGTACTGCTCAGGACTCATCACAGCAAAGTGAGGTAAGAATACCTTTCTATTTGCTCATCAATTTTATTTTGATTTATGGCGAATCGGTCTGAATTGTGCCATGCTGTCAATTTGCAGAGCTCGAGAATGCAGAATGTTTATCGGACTACCTCTATCCCATCAACCGCTCCTTCTCAGCTTTGGTCGATTTCATCTTTACTTGTGTTGATTTATTAACAGTAGCAGAAATTCCATCAGTGCCAAAATGCAAACAAGTGCCTATTTTCTGGGATCAATGTCGTGTTTCTAACTCTTTTGCGGGCCACAAATATGTGGGGAGACAGCTCGGCACCTAATCAACTAACACCCCTGAGTCCATCCAAGATCTTCACTACATTGGTGGTTATCTCTGATAGTTGAATTGTCCTCAAATCGACTCAAATTCGCCATAAATCAAAATAAAATTGATGAGCAAGTAGAAAGGTATTCGCAATGTCTCAGATATTGCTCTTGAGACGGCTAAGGAGGGCAGTCGTACCAAGCCTTCTCTATCCACCATAATCAACAACATGAATAGTTTTCCTGTGAAACTTGTGCACCACAGGACCGCAGGCATAAATTTCATGAGTTTGCGGTTGTACAATGTAAATTACACATTTATAAATCGCCTTTGTCCGATTCTTGTTATCTATATATCGCAGAGTTTGCTACTTTGCAATTTAAAAATCGCGAAGTGTGTAATCCTGCGATGTATAAATCGCAAATTTGGCAATCTTGCGATTTATAAATCGCAAAGTTGGCTATCGTGTGATTTATAAATCGCAAAGGAAGGTACTTGAATTTGGTATTTACAAATTACAAGATAACTTTTGTGATATTTGATAAATAACACAAAAAATAGGGAAAAAGTACTTAAATAATATTTTTACATTTGGCGCTCCATGTAGGAAGGATGAAAACCATAATTTGTATTTTGTATTGTAGTCAAAGCGTTGTGTCAGCAGGATCGAGAAAGAATGCAAAACAAATTCGGAAAATTCTTACCAATTTCTAAAGAGAGATTTGTTTTCCACTTTGAATTTTTTATTGTCTATTATCCTGGTGCTGATGCCGTTTTTCTCAATGCGAAGACCGCAAAAGGGAATGATCAGTTTAATTATTAACAATTGATTTCACTTCTTATGTATCTTCTTTGAACTGATGACGCATTTCCGTGACCGGTTTCCTCTGGTCCACATTGAACTAGTTACGTGGTGGTCAGTTTCATCTCTTGTCTCTTTTTGTACTCTTGGCACTTTGTGTCTCGTGCAGAAAGCTTTGCTCTCCGGAGTTCATGGCCCAACATTGACGCAGATAGAATTTCAACCCTAGCACGATCGTTTGTGTGTAGTTTGATCACATATGGTGATTTAAATCAACAAGATTGATTCACGCTGCAATTGTACCATGGAAAAACAGTCAAATATGACTCCTCTGCTCCCTGTGACAAAATTGGAGGATCCTACCTGCACTAGAATTTGCCCCGCGGAATTTTAAATGTTTCCTTACAATTTCTTGAAATTTACCAAATGTACGCGCTGTCAAACATGTGTGTGTGGCAAAAAATTAAACAAATGTAAGGGAAATTTAAAATTTCCTAGGGCAAATTCTAGTGCAGGTAGGATCCTCAAATTTTGTCAGTAAAATCCTTTTGTTAGCAACTTAAGGACTGTGCCTACTATTGTTATTGCACATACGTTCTGTTCATCTCGAGATACTCGGATTTCCTATCAGCGCGGCTTATTGATTCAGGGATATTTTTGCGCAGTTCAAAACTAAGCGGAGAAAGCAGAACTTAGCAGGTGTTCTTAGTATCCAAAAAGAAAATCGGGTGTACATGTAACCATGCATTTCTCAGAGATAATTAAGCTTCAATTTCGAAAAGAATGGAAAAGAATGCAATTTGTATTTTTAAGCTTTTACAAATATGGGTGATTAATTATCTTCGAAGAATGCATGGTTACCCCCAATTTTCTTTTTGGATTTCAATAACACTTGTTAAGATCTGCTTTTCCCCCACATTCAGTCAACCGCGCAAAAATACCTTTGAATTAGTAGGCAATGCCTTTAAGTTTACCATTCACAATTTTTTCTACATTCAAGGTGTTCTCAAGTTATTTTAAGGCACATAGAAACACTGTTATTTCGGACTCATCAGCCTACCCGTCAAGATGTCTTCCAAAACCGTAATAAAGGCCTATTTGAATCTTTGTTCGGACTTTAGAGGTATAAGCTTTTTGTGGAATGTTTTGGAACCCTTTCAGTAACTTGCTGGTCATGTTTGATCAGGTCTAAAACCACTTGGCTTTGCAGCATGGTTTAAAACCGGATAAAACAATCCTGCTCGTATTTTTAAGCAATACATAAATATACACTGGAAGTGAAAAAGAGAGCTAGACAAAATCACATTGAAATACCGATATATAGTATAGTTGTATTTCATGCATTCAGCTGAAATGCTTGAAGGCCAAGAACCAGAAAAAAAAAGTTGAAATGATGGAAATCCCTTTAAGTGTCCCAGAACTGAAATAATTACCTTCTGTTGACAAATGAATCTTTTTGTCCAAAAACACATACCCTAGTTTACCATTTTGGTTTTCAAATTTTGCCTTTTAAGTATGTAAAATAGTGTTCAGGAGTAGCAGTCTTTGAAACTTACCGCAGAGCTGGGAGTGACATGAGCCTTTACCTCATTTAAGGTTGAAAAGTGCTTGGTAATGCAAAGGTTCTTTGAAAAGATAAATGCAACAATTTTGTACGTAGAATCTAGGTGGACCTGTGCTTCTCACTAACTTGCCATGAGTCAAGCGACAGCTTGGTTTGCTGACTCTCCAAACCTTATGCACCACATAAAACACAGAATCTCGAGGTGGAAAGGGCAATAGACATTTGCATGCACATATTGCCGGATCATTAAAGTGTGATCACTTTTAATGGAAACTTAATCTTGGGTGTTCAGTTGGTTTAATTTAACCCGACTTGACATCTCTTAACATGAAATATCTGGTGGTCTGAATAATATTTTCTGCCTACTTGACGCCTTGAGGATCTTGTTTTATTGCCCTTTTGTCACCTTTCACTTATTATGAATCTGTATCCTTGAGATGACAAGTTAACATAGGGATTTGAATTTTAACTACATTGTAAATGCGGTAATGTGCCATGCATTTTGCGGGTCTCAAATGCTGGTCTGCAATATTTATTTTTGTGAACTCCTCACATGAAAAGTTTTGCAAAACCTGAGGTATTCATTACTTTGTATATTGCTTTTCAGTGTGAACCATTCGATTATGTTGAAGATGTTGTTGAAAACATGCAGGTGCTGTATGCAAAACAGCTATCAAACATACATGTACAAATAACAGTACTGAGCAGTTAAAGTGCTACTATGAGCAAAAAATCGGTCTCTTCTTTTCCTTTGGATTACAAAACTGTGTTAACTAAACACCAAGTAACCCAAGTCTTAAGCCTTGATTTAAAAAAGACACCTGTTTTTTGTAATCGCATGATTTCAAGTGGAGTTTAGAATAAATAAGCACGAGTAATTATTTTCAAAGGTGCACAAAACTGGGCGAGTGCAATTTGTAGTCTTTGGAAAAATTTACAATTGCTTGTTTCCTCCAAATTGCACAAGCAAAAAATCATGTCATTACTTATTAATAATATACACGCAAAAATTTTGAGATGGTTAAGCAGAAGCAAGGCACTCGTATCACGCAATCATGGAAAAATTGCACCATCCAGGGCTCGCACCGGGGGCTGAATGAGTTTCGTGCTTTCAGACCTTTAAACTTGTGTTATATATATAATTATTATAAGCTACATTGATGCGCTGAAATTTTAAGCCAGTGAGTAAATGACGTCACTTTCCTCTAGGTCCAACCCTCTGAGGTCCAATCGGTTAGTTTTGAGTGTGAGTAATGCGTGAAATCCAAAAGTTACACTCAAAGTAAACAACCTTGGTTAAAAGTCAAAGCTCAAAATTTTGACAGTCAGGTGTTAAGGAAACACACTATCAAAATCGGAAGAAAAAAAATGACTTTTTGATCATAATAGCACTTCAAGGTGCAGATCGACAACTGTCTTGATGTACGATTTCTTAATGGATACTTGATTGAAAAGTTGAAGATTATAACCTCCAAACTCAGGTACACTTCAGGGATGACTATCATCCCTCAACAGTGATTAACAAACTTGCATTAATCAGGGCTCAACAAAAGAGTGAGCTGTTGGGTTAGCAGGGTGTTGTTGTGCAAGGAAGATTTTGATTATGCGAATAGTAAGTCTGAAATAGTATATGAAATAGTCTTAAATAGTATGTTTTTTCTTAATTTTGTGGTCGCATATTTTTTTAATACTTAGCAATGCTAAATGAGCATGCATATGTTTTTCTTGTATTTACTTTTCGTTCACTTGTTCTGAAAATACAAGCAGCTTTTAAAAAAAGACTGAAAAAGTAACAAAAAACATAGACACCCCTTTGATATTATCCATTGATTTGAACTGGAAACTGTATTGAGGAATTGTTCCAGACCACGTTTTTACTTTCCAGATACAGTACGTCCTCAGGACTCAAGTTCATTTTAGACCAACTTTTGAACAAAGGTTTCAAACGAATGCAATTTGACAATACAACGACTGACTGACAAGAGTATGGGTGTGATCAACACTGAGTTTCGTTTAAGCATAAAGCAATCAATATACTGTTTTAAAATCATATAACTTTGTCTTGGAATAATGCGAGATAGAAGGACTTTGATATCCCTTTATAATTGAAGCTGATAATGGAACATTGTTGAACAATTTTTTCCATAGACAAGGTGGCACACTTAAGCAAAACTATGTACTAAATTAAATCGTCAACAGCGAGTTGTTTCACATCTTTTACGAATGGAGAGATTTTAAAGAGGTCTCTAAGAAAACATGTTCCAAGTACTCACAAACTTGTCAAATGCAAAAATTACTGCAAACTTGGTGATAAATCAGTAGGTTTCTTGATTGCTTGATCTTGTCAGATCAGTCCGTGGTATTCTCACATTTAAAAGCAAGATTCAATTTCCATGCTGCTTTTGTGGAAAATATAAAACTTTTGACTATTGGATTCTCTTAATATCGTGTAGTGGGCATATCAATATAGGTTAAGTTTGTTGATATTTAACATTACAAATGTGAGTGATAAACTTAGCAATTAATGCTGTTGATTTGGGCAAGCTCCTCAAACCTGTGGGCTCGTAAACTTCAGCAACAGATTATTTGGGGAGGGTCATTGCTCACTTTGGCCAAGATTTGGTGATTGTTTCCAGGCTATGTGTTATTAGTAATGTTTGCAATTTTGTTGAAAGTGGGACTGCTGAGTGCTTACCCAAACAACTATATATGATTACAGGCTTAAAAACTTAAGGAATGCACTGCATGGGAAAATAATGAAGGTTGATTGCTTTATTATTGTCCCGCTGAGTTTAATAAATTATTACGTGTTAATATCATGCTTTAGCTTAAGATGCTGATCATCGCAGTTGTTAACGTTACTTAAGCAGTAACGAAAGGAAAGCCTGAATTTTTTTTTTAATTTTCAGGCTTTCTTTTCATTGCTGCTCAAGCAACATTAATAACTGTGATGATCAATATCTTAACTTCATTAATCTCTCTGTATTTCTAATAAATTATATATGGGGTTTCATGTATATATTAACTTTTGTAATATCACGCTTTTTCACTCTGACAGCTTTTTCCGGTGAAAGATTTTTTAACGGGGGATCAGCTGATGTGGGAGTTCAATGAACAGGTGAAGTGTGCTTTAATTATGTACGACAAGTAAATCATGAGGCTCGGCTCCATTACCTGGATACTGTCCAGGTGTATGTCGAAACATGTATGTGATTAGATGCACTCCAATTTTAAGTGTCACTAAGTGTCCCCTACATCCTGTCCCAATCTCTGACATCAATTGCGTGAAGGAATACTGAAATAATTGCATGAGCTTGTTTGACTTACACGTAAAGAAACAGTATGTTTCATGGCAATGGAACACAGGAACGTTAAAAATTAACAGAGAGTACACGAAAAAAATGTTTTATGGAGGAATACTGAAATAATTGCGTGAGCTTGTTTGACTTACACATAAAGAAAACAGTATGTTTCATGGCAATGGAACACAGGAACGTTAAAAATTAACAGAGAGTACACGAAAAAAATGTTTTATGGAGGAATACTGAAATAATTGCGTGAGCTTGTTTGACTTACACGTAAAGAAAACAGTATGTTTCATGGCAATGGAACACAGGAACGTTAAAAATTAACAGAGAATACACGAAAAAAATGTTTTATGGTACTGCAGATCTCATGCAGGGTTTACATTAACACTTTTGCCACTTGGTTTTCAATACAGCTGGGCCTTCCTCCTTTTGAAAATGTTGTCCTGAGTGCAATGCTTAGCAAAGGTTTTGGTTTTGTCTGTCATGTAAAAAGGGGACATCTCATTGATCTGATTAGGGTTACTGTTTCTGTGCAACATTTTACTTGTTTGCAAAGGTGAAACCACACATGCTGTGATAGGCATTTATCTTGGGAAAATGTGACGCTTTCTGATCACACTAAATGTCCTAATAATTTGTGGGATCCGTTTCAGTACTGCAGTCTGTTCAAATTAATTTTGTCAAGCAAAAGTACAGGGGAATCAAATTACATCATCATGTAAAGACCTCAAAAACGTTTGGGCCATAAATCCTTCCAAACTGTACTTTTGATCGAGTTTTAACTTCATGAAACTGTCTTGGCTTGAAAGTGTCGTTTTTACTCCTGGATCATAAGGAAATCTCGTAAAGAATAGCTGTATTGTGAGAGCATTTTTGGCCAGGGCTTTATTGTGGTTGGTTTGAAAGTAGAATTACCAGTGATAAAGGTCTACCCCACTGGTGTGAGCAAAAGTTTTGTTCTGGGAATTGATCTTTGTTTCTTGAAAGATGCCTAGTCAATCCAATTTGGTTCTTTAGAATCTTAAAGTGCTTACATGTACATACTCTTGTTGCAATGACAAGTTGATTTACTCAGTGTTAATGGGATTATGCTTTTGTATCTACTAATTAGGTTATTCAGGATGTCCAAAATCGTCTTACCCCAGACAGGGCCAATATTCTCCTCTTGTCAAAAAGGTGTCGAGAGGAGTGCACAGATTATGAACCGTGGTTCCAGACTCCGTACAATTGTTCTGGTGTGTTATTTTTGTAAATACGAATAAATTAATTGCTGTAACATGTGTTACTGCTGAAATAGTTTATCAACTTGAACATAAGGATTTCAAAGGCAATGAAAATACATCAGGGTTGTGCTTGAAGCCTCAGAAAATTGCAGGATACTTTTTTCCGTTCATCTGAGCCTACCCTTAAAAGTGCCGTTGAAAATATGGGATAAAAGATGGTAAAAAATGCTTCAATCTTGGACATTTTTATTCTACGGGTTTTGCAGGAATAGTTAGCTGATCTTTGATGTAACTCATGCATGTAAGTTAATAAAATAATTGTGAATTGTAATACTGTATGATGTTTGTGGTGTACCATAAGGTACTGACAACACTAAACCCTTGATAGAGTCAATTTGTTATTTTGTCTGTTAATCATGGCTCTGGAATGATTTCGTTTTAAAATTTTACACTACAAAGAAGATGACACATTTAAAGGGAATAGGAAGAGGTTAGTGTTCTGGTGCAGACTAAACTAAACTTTTTGCCAAATATTTAATCTCAGCGCTGCTTAATTACAGGTTCGCTCAATGATAAGAGATTATGCTAAATTTAAAATGTGAATCATACTTGTCGTGCCTGATGTTCATTGTGCCTTTATTTCAGATATAGATTCCAGCTGGCTTGAGAAATGGAAAAGTGAGTGACTAACATTCCAATTCCATTTTTTTTCAAGTGTGATTTGTTGTATCAGTTTAAAGTTTTGTTTTTTCTATTTTCTGTCTTAAGGTCTTGACCTAAACTCAGAACTCCACTTTCCCGAAGAAAATAAATTCATAGGTAGGTTATATTAGTCCTTGAATTTTAGAGATTAATGGAACGTGTCATATTGTCCCCCTTGCAAAGTAGAAGGCTTTATTTGTCTGTCTGTCTGTCTGTCTGTCTGTCTGTCATGTTTGTTTGTTTGTTATTTATTCGTTTTAGCAGATTGAAGTTTTGGCTATTCAGCTGATGTGGACCTGCTATGCCCACCCACCCATATACTCACAAAGGTCAGCCACAACACCGGGAGCTTCATCCCCTACTCTTCTCGAATAGTGTGTGGGTTCTTTAATGTCCCACAGGGAACTTATGAACATGGAAGATATTGTGAGATGGCGCCTACAGTTTATTATGGCCCTTATCCGGGAAGACTTGAAAGTCCAACCATTTGCAGGTGTAATTGCAAACGCAGCACTTTCTCCTCAGTTATTTAAAGACCCTGAGTGTTGTTCCGGCTGGAGTAGAACTCACAATCTCCTGCATGGCTCCGCCAACTGAGCCGCCCGTGTGCGGAATTATCAATTATTAACAGACGCCAACTGAAAATGAGAGGTTTCCCTCACACTCAGTTAGGTTAGGGGGTTCTGCCTGGTGATTCCAAGCTTAGCTTTTTAAGCCTCGCTGTGACATTTGCTCTAGTGACGTTCCAGGAACAGTACCAGTTAAAAGTAAGTCAACAGTCTTGTCTTGATCCGTGGGTGATTCGAGTATTAACCATCAGAGCCACGATTTAAGATTCAATTTGCTTAAAACTCCACTCAATCTTTGATAGTCGATCCTCGCACAAAGCACACCTGTTGTTATTCAGTAAGTACTGATTTGAGGTTCGAGGTATTGAGGAAACAATCTCTCCTATAGCTACTCGAAATGAAGGAACAAATTGAATACTGGTGCGGTTAGATACATAGTCTACATGATAGCCGCTCGATACTAGTAAGCGCAAAGAATGCAAGGGTTTTTAGACACTGTAAACAGTGATCAAGATTTTGAGATGGCGGCCTGTTCTTGATGGCCCATTCCTTGACGAAACCATGAACTACATAGTCATATTGGTGTAGTCACAAGATTAGCATGTTTTCAGTACATGTTTGTACACTGTAGCCACTTTATGAGTGCAATAAATTCAAGGCCAGTGAGGTTGATCAAGCATGTAGTTTTGGCGAGGAAATAGCTGATTTTATTCAATGTTGAAACTTGCACCTTGCCTTCCAAAAACTTTTTTTGTGAAGTGTGTGAAAACGCTGTATCAAAAGGATAACATTATTCATACACTTTTTCACATTCTTCTCACATACCTTTCACATATCATGTGAAACATTATGTGAATAACATACGAATTCCGTGTGAAAAAGTGCTGTTTTTCTCATGGTATTTCACTTGCTCGTTCACACATTTACTTCTGGTAGTGCTCGTATCCCCTGTCCCAGCAAAAAAGGGAAAAGAAACCCATTCTACCATTGTTAACAGAATATTTCATAAGTTAGACGAAAAACTAAGCCCATCAGGAAGTTTCAATGTAGATTTGTGTTCCACGATTCAGATGAAATCGTCAAATCATATATATACATATATGATAAAAATACATATTTAAATATATTAGAGAGCTGTTAAGAGCACTTACTCTGCCAATAAGGAAAAAGCTTGACATTCTGCCCTCTATAGAGCAAGGCCATTGGTTCCCTTGGCTGTGGCAAGGCTTTCGAGAAAGACTGCATCCCACCAGAAGTCAGCAAGTCTGGCAAAACATCGTCCTCCTCCACCAGCTCCTTTGGCAGTGCTGTGGCATCTCCCTTCTCAGCATTATTAAGAAGGCATTCACACACATAGCGCAGAACAGGTTGTTGGCAAACACTACATTCATCTACCCAGAAACATAGATTCAGGGCTGGTAGATAGACAATCAACGAGGTCTTCCCTCTATGTTTGCTGCTAGAGAAGTGCCAAGAGCAGCAACGCCCAATCTGCATCGCCTTTGTTGTTCTGATAACGCCTCTAACCTATTCAGTTAAAGGTGTCTCTTTACTTTGCTCACCTCAGGCTTCTGAGGTCAGTTGTGTCTTTCCTCTAAGACATGCAGCCAGCTGTCCAGAGGGATGGCTCTTCCTTTGACACTTTGCTAATGAAGAGGAGATTGTATACGACTCTGTCCTTGCCTCAACATCCTCTGGCCTCTCTTTTTCCTGCTGTCCTATGCCTTTCATTACTCAGCTGTCGACTTGATCCTTGAGATAGTGGATGAGTTCACCTTCCTCAGCCTGTCTCTAGCAATCTCTCCCTGTTAACAGCTGAACAATAGAGGCAGAAAAGCAGCAACAGTTATGGCTCCCCTGGTAGAGAGGGGGTGCTCACCATTTGTTGAAAAATTCACATTAGGATGACCATTGCATAATGGTAAGCGATTTTCCAAGTATACTGACCAACCGGACGAAATTGCACTTCCCGTTATAAAAATGTTCCATCTTCAAAGCTTGGCTCCCAGGCCTTTCCTTCCCTCGTGACTTTGGCCATAGTTTGGACAACGCCATTATAGTTGACAAGGTAGCTGACTGTAACAAGAGACTTTCCCTGGAGGCTTGGCATTCAAAGTGAGACCAGAATGCAAGGAATGAACATATAGAAATCCCTGACATTTATATTTCAATTGCATAATGTTCCTCGCCTCGCAAAGTGATAACTTGTACTTGAAATCATGCACTTAGGCAAATATGAACCATTGAACGAAGCTGTCACTTTTTTGTCAAATTCAAACCTAGGATGACCGAAGGTTTTCGGTTGAAACGTCTTTATTAAAGTTTTCAGTGAACGTCGATTGATGTTCAAATAAAGTCAGTGTCCGAAACTTCTTTTATTAGTTATGCAATTTCAGCATATTTTATAGTCCCTCTATGCCCGACAGAATTCTAGCCTTGTTCCACCTGCGCTGACTAGCTTAGTATTAACATAGTATTAAAATTGACCCTTAACATAGTATTTATAATGTCAGCCAGGTTTCACCTGCAAATGTTTCCACGAAATGAGACTGGCGTAACAATTGATTGTTTCTTTGAGTGTGTATTCAAGTAGCCACTTAAAGAACCCTATTACAAGCATTTGTTTACCTCTCAACAGCAACTGATTTTGAAATCAAAGCTGCTGACTGGGAAATAAGCGAGGTAAATGTAAAATATGTTTTTATTGGTACAAGGCATGAAAGTTGATTTGGTAAATTTTAGATCATTGCAGTTATGAATGTTACTTAAATCCTGAAGAATTTAAGCTTCAATAGTATTTCAACCTATGATCTCTGCCGCACCATTAAATTGCTCTATCCGGCCAACTGGGAGCTAACGATTTCTCAATAAATCAGTTGAGATGGATATGAAAAAAACGATATTTAAAATACATATATTTTTCTGTAGAAACTCATGTTCAAATCCCGTTCAAACCTTGATTTTCAGGTTTGCTTATTGTTACAGCTTTAGGAACGTGCATAACTGCGATGGTCTAACATCTTAAATTGCCCTCAAATTTATCTCTTTCATAAGTTAAGTAGCTTCTTCATGAAAATGATTTCTCGAAGTTAAAGGGTTCCTAATAATACTAGTAGTGCATGCTGCATTGACCCACTCAGACCAGTATTAGTTGATTCAATGAATTGGTTAGTGATTCCAGCACAGATTGTTTTGGGCATTTACCCCATTTTTAAGATCATCTGCAATTTAAGACCCACTTGTAGATATTTCAGCTTGTCAAAGCTTGCAGTAATTTGATAATTAGGTACATGTAGATTCTAATTCTGTACAAACACAATCATGAACTAGTGTACACGGTTGTTGCTAATCAGGATAATAAATTTCTTGTGTGATGAAACTAAACGTTGTTTGGGAAGGTGACTATACCTCGTTGTTACTAAAACGAGGAATGACCTACAATGAGTGACAGCAGTTCACATATGATCCATTTATATATCATTTCATCGTTGAGTCATTTTGGTTTTTCACAATGACAAAGGAAAGCAACGGTTTGTTTCAAATTGTTATTAAGCAAGATGTAAATGGCAAGGTGACTGAGTGTATCATCGTGAGCCTCAGCCGTTACATCCTTATAGTGCTTACAGACATGTGTCTTTGAAAACGAAGACCCAAAGCGCTAAAAGGATTGATTGAATTGGGTTAAGGCTAAGGTAATCGAGTGCACTGAAATACGATGTTGTAATGTGCCCCCAAAAATCCATTTTGTTCAACCATTTTAGGAGAGTTTAGTACTAACGTCTGTTCTGACGATGTACTGGTTATGATATTATTAAAATCATTAAATAATTTTAAAGGCCTCAGGCTTTAGTTGTCCTACAAAAAAGGAGAAATTTTAAGCAAATGGGAAACTTCAAAGCCCGGGGGGGGCACTCCCATATGAAGCAAACGGGGATGTGCCGTCGTCTCGCTTAGGGGTGTAAATTTTGGATTTTGGTCTCGCTTAGGGTGTTCCGGGGCAAAGCGCCAATATTTTAAGCCGCCAAGGTCTCGTTTAGGGTTCCGCGAAGAAACACAGAATTACGCGAAGAGAAACAGAAGTCAAATTTTCTTTTTAACTTGTTTTTAGGGGTCAAAATTTCCTTAAGCCACGCCCAGATTAGTCTCCTTTAGGGGTCACAAAAAACTTGAGCCGCGCCCAGATGGTCTCCTTTAGGGGTTAAATTCAAAATTTCCGACGAGCATCCCCGTCTGTCCCATATGGGAGTCCCCCCGCCCGGGCTTCAAAGTTAATTTGCTGTTTATAGTTTAATTGCTAAAGCTCCTGTATGTAGGAAAAATCTGTTCCTTCATTTTTTTGGCATGTTGTTTGCTTGTTATTAAATAATTTTATTGTCGTTTGGTGACAGACTTAAGTTCTAAGGAAGACTTTGCAAACAGCCTCGTGTCTACAAATTGTGATTAGAAAAAAAAATGCAGTGACAACACAGACCTGCCACAGAGTTAAAAGATTAGCATCCTAACAGGAACCAGAGGCGTTGTATTAGAAAATAAGGGCTCAAATCACTGTGATTCAAGCTCTTGTCACGCCCTGTGTTTGATTTCAAACAGCAACCCGCACTCACCTATAGCTGTCCCTTTTAAGTTTGAAGTAATCGTAACCTTACAGTGTCAATGTCCTCCAGGATGTAATTAGCAATAATAGTTGAAGTAGTCTTTCAATTGTTCGGAGCATCTGTCCGAAGATTGTCTTCTTTTTCAATTCAAAATTACTGCTCATCAGTTTAGCTTACTTTTAGACTTGCTGTATGGATCCATTGTGGCTCAGTGCAGCTCATTATAGCTCATATTGAAGGTTATTGTAGCACTGTGAAGGTCATTGTAGATCATTCCTCGTTTTATGGACTCTACCCCACTGCTGTATGGATCCTTTGGCTCGTAAACCTATTGCTACTTAAGTTCACGAAGGTATCACCTGTCACAGAATGGGAAGGATATGGAAGGTAATACGGTATCCTTTATGGAAAGTGCCACAGCATCACTGTCAAAGCAACTGACACAGTACCATTGACAGCCCCTTGTTCTCGTAACTTGTGCGCTGTAATGAGAGGCAGTTGATGCATACGATTTTCATATCATTGTGTGACCTTTTCTTCCAGTTTCCAGAATTGGTTCATGATTGTGTGCTTGGAAAGGTCTGGTATTTGAAGGATACGAAATTTAAAACACCACGAGGTTTGTGAACAGTTTAGTTTGCTTAAACTTTCCATCATAATGATTAAACCGCCATAAAATTAAACAAGACTCACCTTCCTCGGCAATAGGCTTCTGTAAAAGATGGCAAACAGTAAAATAAAGCGATGAGGTCCAGAACAATGCATTTCTGAGTAATGTCCGCATTTTCAGAATAAGGGCGACCGCGTACTTGCCTTTGCATGAAATGCAAATGCGTGAACCGACATTCCCCATTAGTACTTTCTTTTTTTTTGTAATTATTGCTTTACAACATGAGATAACAAAAATTTAAACAAAGAAAAAAGAAATCTTGTCACATATTATATTTATACTTAAATGACCTGACAGTTTCCTGTTGTATTCTTACAAGGCTTGCGACCTTAGGCACCACGCATGCACTTTCATTTGGGTATTAAAGAACTTCTTTCCTTAGTATCTTTGCATAATTATATGCTCTCATTGCGTATTATGAAATTCGTGTCCACCTATCTTCTTATTATTCGACTAAAAAGCGACACAAAATGTACTTTGTTTTTTCAATCATGTTTCAGCCAGGTTTCATTTCCACATCATGTCGCCTCTTGTAAATGCATCTCCCGAGAGGTGAGAGACATTTTCGTTACTATTTACTTCCTTTTTGTGCAAACATATAGACAGCCAGTTTGTTTTTCTCTATAAGGGATGAATGTTTGTGACAACAGCGAAATGGAAACTTAATCTTTTTAGAACATTAAAAAGAAGCGGTTGCATTACGTAAGACAATTGTGTGCCATTATAATATGCAAGCATGAAGACAGCCATGCATGCTTCGTCTTTAAAATCTCAAAACCAAAAGCAATTATTTAAGTTTGGTTTTACGAACATTGTGTCATTTGTTTTGTATTTGTTTTTCTTGTTTTTTTCTAATTTTCAGTGTGGTTCTGTCGGATTTGTTTCTGGGTGTATTGGAATACAACTTGAAGGAAATTACCTATGCTGCAGATGTTGCTCAGCTTGGGTGTGTTAATTTTAATTATTGTGCATCAAAACTATTTACCCCAGTGAACATTTGTTCTTTGAAATCTGGAAATATTCTTATGGGCATTGAAAAGCCGTTAGAAAACATTTTGACAAGCTATAAATCCCGAGGCCCTGGGTACAGAGATCTTTCATGTGTGCTGCTGTCATCAAATAGGACTTCAATGAAATACCATTAACCTGTTAAATTACTATATTTTGCTACTGAGAAGTCCACTTTAAATTCCTCCCCCAGTAGTTATGGACCCATCCACCCAGTAAAAGAGAGTTTCTATTTTTAACTCCTGAATGTAGTTCCAGCATTCTGTTTTTTGTGTTTCTTTTGCATTTGTGAATCTAAACCTTTTTTTCTAAGCATTTTCTATGATAATTTTGGAGTGACGTTTTTGGTTGCTATTTTTACTGTATTACACCGCTGCTTATCAGCCCTTTATAGTTTCCTTCAGCGCCACCTCAAAACCCTTTTTTAGTCTGATTTTATGGTCGCAATGTTGCCAGCAGTGAACTAACACAATTCTTGGTTAACTTATTGTCTATATTGTGGTTAAATTTTTTTCATGTTCCACAATTTTTTTTAAAACTAGCTCAATTTTGATTTTTTTTGGTCCAATATTCATTATCATAGTTTGGAACAAAGGAAGATTTTAAACTGGTTTAAACAAAATGTGAACCGCAGCATGTGTATACAAAGCTCAGGGTCAGATTTCTGTATTTAAGGCTAAAACTAAAGCTTCTTACTTTTAAATTACCTGTAACTACACCGTAGTTTCTGAATTTAATTATGACCTGGCCTGTTTATGTCTGGTCATCAATTAGTGCCAAACCATAAATTTGACATGGTGACTTTATTTATCAGTTTCCAAACTAATTTGTGTGACAAAAATCAATGACTTAAAAGGCTGATTTCTTAGGCATGCTATGTGAGTTATATTATTTCGTTCGTAGCTTTAGAGTTAATACCTTCACACGTTGCTTCTTGTCAGTCTTGTCATAAAGTAAATATAGAACAATTTATACACAACTCCATGGAATAAGTATTTACAGAGCTTGCTTTGAAGCTGACACAATTGAGTTTGCTTTCAAGGTACTCAGCAACAGTTGCTGAAACAGGAATCGTTCTTAAGCTGGAAGGGTTTAACCACAAACTACCCGTAAGTCCGAAACTTATATAATCCTTTTTCAGAGGAATCGTATATGGTATTTCTGTTCATTTTAATCACGTGCACAACCACATACGTACTTACTACCAATGTCATAAATGGTAAATCACCTTTGGGTGGGTAAAAATGTTGCTTCCTTTTCCTTTTCTTTTCCGAGACATTTGCGACAGTTCAGTGTAGTGTATCTACAGCCTTAAGTGATTTTTTTTCTCTCAGTTTCCCTTGAGTGGGAAAAAACAAAACAAAACACAAATAACGTTCCAATAAAGTTGCATTTATTCTCTCCCATAAATCACACTTGTGATATTTTCAAAATGTGGCAAAATAAGTCTGCGTTTCTCTAACTCCGACAATGATGAGGCCTAATGTGGAGGATCTATATAATCTATCAAGTAAAGCTATGATCCTCGCAGTTATGAATGCAATTTTGACAATTGCATAGAGAAGCCTGAAAAATTCAGGAATTTATCGGGGTTTGAACACACGACCTCGTAATGCTGGTGCGGCACTCTAACGAACTGAGCTATGAGGCCACGGAAGTTGGGAGCTGGTCATTTGCGACATACATGACTCATTTCATATGTGATATCATTCATCGATTCATTCATCACGAGAACATTTGAACCCCCAAATGACCAGCTCCCAACATCAGTGGCTTCATAGCTCAGTTGGTTAGAGCGTCGCACCAGCATCGCGAGGTCATGGGCTCAAACCCCGTTGAACTCCAGAATTTTTCAGGCCTCTCTAGATGCAATTGCTAAAATTGCCTTCATAACTGCGGGGATCATAGCTTTACTTGATTTGATATCCACAGTTTAATATATGACTCATTTCATGTATCATTTCGTTCCTATATAATCTATGATGTACTGAAAGAGACGTTTTATTTTATATGTTATATGTTTACCCTGGTGAAAGAAATGAAGAGATTTATTTTTTTAACGTTCCTTCAGGGATACTAAGGGAAAAAATGCTGTTTTGCGGGAAGTTAACCCATATCCTTCTGATTGCTATTTCTGATGTTCGACTACTGCGCTATAGGAGACTCGTGGGAGCTACATGCTGATTTTTTCTGAATATTCCCGATTCACTATAGAAAAATAAACCTCTTTATATCATCAAGGTTTTTATCTTGTGTTATGGATGTCCATAGGTTCAGGGGTAGAGTCATAGGCTCGATTTCGATTTCTCCCCTATCCATGGTCTGATCTTCTGAGACAAATAGGGTCATCGTAAATCATCCCCACTTTTTGTCTGAAATATATCATGAAAGTGGACCCCTCTTTGATTAAAAAAAACATGCGTTTTTTTTTCTTTTAACACATCTGAAATTTTGTCATGTAAAATTAAAGAAAGTATCTTCTCTGAGCAATTTTGGTTTCCTACTTTCATTTTGCTTACTGTCGGCATTGTTGATTCCTTTGCAGCTTTTATTTGAGGCAATAATTGATCACATGGCAAATTTCGTTGTCACACCTCAAACCTTTGATATGGTTAAGGTAGGAAAGAGACTTGACACATTTGGGAAACTTGAATAAAATGCAGTTACATAGCTGTTGGCTGGCAGAACCCAGTATCACATACATTCTAAAATTACTTTCACCATTCTGCCAAACAATATGATGATACCTTTACTTGAGAACAGTGGTGGTGAGAGCTCTTGTCCTATACCAAGGTGGTCTCTGTAATTTTATCTAACATCTTATCACGCAGTTGATTTGACTTAATCATCTGTTGGATGTGTATGTTGTGGTTTAAAATTATTCTTGGATTGCATTTGTTTAACCAGTTTACATTTTTAAAACTGGGTCGAAATTTTCAAACCAGTTTAAACGTTTTAAGCTGTTTCTAATCAGCTGTCTAAAAAAAGGATTTTTCCTTTTAGGGGGTGTGGTTAAAAAAACAGGGTATTGGTTACAGAAAGTGGCTTCAGGAAATTATGCAGAAATCAACCAGAAAATTGTTAACACATTAGTCAAATGTGTCCATTCCATGCACAGAATGCCCAGCAACCAATGGCAGCTCCAACATTCCTCTCTTTGATAGACATCGACGTGATGGTAGAATGTCACCATTTTACCCCAACGTGCTTTTAGGAAAAATACGTGAGATCAAAAACCATTATGCTTGAATAGTGACCAAGTTTGGAATGTCCAACAGGGCTCGAGACTAACTTTTCAGCTCACTAGCCCAGCGGCTAGTATCAGGTCTGACTTCGCTAGCCAAATCTAAATTTGCACTAATGAATGAAGGGGGTAGTGTCTAAAGAAACTGTGGTGCTGCGTCGGTGGGGAAGTAGTGTACAAAAATTTGGTTTTATCAACGGAGTTGATAATGTAAATTGGCCACCGTACAGAGATTGTAAAAGCTGACGTTTCGAGCGTTAGCCCTTCGTCAGAGCGAAACAGATCGTCAGATTCGCTCTGACGAAGGGCTAACACTCGAAACGTCAGCTTTTACAAACTCTGTACGGTGGCCAATTTACATTATCAACTCCGTTGATAAAACCATTTTTGTATAAATTTGTACTAGCCAGACTCGTCATGCGCAGTTTTATTCATTTGTAAAAACTATCCAATCTCGACCCCAGAGCTCTTCTCTTGACTAAGGGAGAGAAGAGCTCTGGGGAACCCTGAAACAAGGTGTCTTCTCATTGGTTTTCGTGAAGAACAATCAAAAGCGTTCCTAATTGGTGCATAGCACATTTGCAAACACAACTCGTGCTTTTATTAAATGTTTCCATATTTTCAAATCCATCCTCGCAACAGCGGCGCAAATATGCTGGAGTGTACGTGGATACGAGGCAATTCGGGTTAAAACTACAAAATAGCCCAAAATTGCCTCACATACATGCTAGATCATATTGTGATGCAAATGAGAAAAACTAACCGTGAAAAGGGCTACTCCCACAATCGTACTCGGACGCCATTTTCATTACTTATAGTTGCCTCTAATTCGTCCAAACGCATCACGTGCACAAATGTTATCGTCGCAAACAATCAGAAACAGTTTACGATTGTGTTTCCGTATCGTTGTTTCCTCACTTTTGCGTTGCTACTTGTCAGGAACAACACGTTCATCGACGCAAACTGTTTGCGATCAAACTATCGGAACGTGTTTGCAATTGTTTGCGCCGGAGTTACGCGCATATGGAATCTAGGCTTTAACAGCAGCCGAGAAGTTCCGCATGATTTCACACGTGATTAATCGTTCGTAACGGGGCGTGGGGAAACTGTAATCCGCGTTGATTTCCTGTTCATTTTTTTTCCTTGTCATTTTCTAAGGAAGTAAATTCCATAGAATCCGCTTACAGTTTCTGTTTTTGTTAGTTTCTATTCTCTCCTTCTGCCCCATTCATACGAAATAATTTTCAATTTTTGTTTTTATCCAGAACCGCACTGCTTCACAATATTTACTAGCCCCACTAGCTAGTGAAAGCTCAAAATCTACTAGCCAAAACTGAAATTTCACTAGACTGTGGCTAGTTGGCTACCGGTAGTCTGGAGCCCTATCATAAAGAGCTCTAATTCCCTACAGAAAAGGTCTTCATGTATGTTAAAACGTTCGGTATCTTAAAAATTGTTTTTTTAAAAACCAAACCAAAAAACAAAATTAAACTACAACATATGCATGGGGTGTTTAATTTATCAAACGTGTTCATTGTACTTGAAACGTGGTGTTTACAAATCCTCCTAACTTGAGGACAACAGACAATTTGGGTAAAAATGACATGACAAGTTTTTTAGCTTTAAAGTGCTACTATGATCAAAAACTTCACTTGCCTTTTTCCTTCAGATTTTGAAAGTGTGTTTGCTTAACACCTGACTGGTAAAATCTTGAGCTTCGAATTTTATCCAAAGGCTGTTTAGTTAGGATTTCACGGTCCACCATTATTTACGTTCGAGACTGACCGATTGGACTTCAGAGGCTTGGATCGAGGATAAGATGACGTCAGACTCACTGGCGTAAAATTTCAGTGTGTAACCACAGCTCATTATATATGAAAAACACCAGTTTAAAAGTCGGAAAGCTCGAAACTCCCGTGCTGCATATTAATTAAGGCAGGTGCACACGCATTGCATTTTTAAACTATTGAGTCTTTGACTTCATCGTTTCTTCGATCCAGCTCTCTCAAGATTTTAAAATTAGTAGTGTCAGACGATTAATTTTGAAATTTTCAGTCAAAATAAACAGGTGAAACAGGTGTCTTTGAAATGAAGGCTGAAAACTTCAGTCACTTAGTATTCCGTTAACATAGTTTTGAAATACAAAGAAAAAGTTGACTTTATTTTTGATCGTAGCAACACTTTAATACTCATAGTTTTAAAATAAAGACAGTATATCTGATTATAGGTTGAGCAACATTCTGGATTATGTCTGAACGGTGTGTTTCTCTTGCAGCAAAGGTTAATGAGATCATATCATAACACAATCATCAAACCGCAGAAGTTAGTCAGGTTAGTACAAAATGTAGTGTGAAATCCAGACAGAAGAAAATTCAAAACCATTGTCCTTGTTGTCACATGATGCTCTGAATGCCATAAAAGGCTGGCTTACACATACGATGCAAGCATAAGCACAAGCAACATACGCAGACGCAGTAGCGTTTTGATTATTGGTACCTTTCATAAGAACAAAAGACACTTAATTAACAACAAGTGATGTTCTCGCATCATTTAAAAAGCATTTCATCTACATCATCCATTTTTGTTTTTCAAGTTTTTTAGTCTGTGACAAGTCTTCAGTCTCTTTTTTTAACATGCATGGCTACAATTAGGGTTTAGATTACCAAGAAAAATGCAAAGAACTATTAAAGGACAGAGAATTGATCAGCAAAAGAATCTGGATCCCACAAGCCAACAAGTCATTTGGTACTCCTTTTTGTCTTGTATCGTAAAGTATTTGAAAATAGGCTGTAAGTGCTCAGCATAACTTCGTTTGCAATTTTTTTCCTTTATCAGATCCATTCGTCTTTCCATCTTACAGCACATCAAGTGGACAACTGTCAACAAGCGCAGCGTTATTCCTGATGTTTCAGTGGAAAATCTCCAGGTTAAAATATAAAATCTTGGTTGCGGCCATCTTTCATCTCCTAAATAAAAAAAGTTATTCGTGACAGTACTTTTGAAAACCTTTTTCAGACCTCTTGAAAAAAAGAAAATCGTGTCCTTCTCTACTTGTAAAATATTCTCGTATGTCCTATTAAATTGAACATAAGAGGTGATGGAGATTAGTTTAATAAGTTTATCTTGTCTCTCTCAGAATGGTCCCAATATTAACACCCTTTGGTTTACATTCAAAGCGCCCTTTCTTCATGATCCAGTCAGTATGATCCACTATATGTACAGAGGCTGATTCTTAGTTCAATCACAGCATGCTTAGTTCAATCCAACATGCTGTCTCTGGCCGGGAGTCCATTTCTCTTTCATACATCTAACTATGAATGGGGAAAATGATACAATTTTTTCACTGTGGACACTAGCGTGATTACTTTGAGTTTGATTTAGTTTCTTTTATGTGAATTTTCATTAGCATATATCTTCCCAGTTCCAAGAGTTAAATTTTTGAAGGAAAATTTAAGCTTAAACCGGAAACATGGCTGATTTGAATGCAAGCAAAAGAAACTTGAAACGAGGGCTACTCTAGAAAAGTCTTTCACTCCATTTTTCGCTCCTGTTAAAATTTAAGGTCTTGTCTGTAGAGTCAAATGTTTTCTTTAAATGAGTTCTCTCTCCCACAGAATTTTGTATCTGCTTTCAAATCCAAACTGTTTGTTGAAAGCTTGATTCAAGGAAATATCACTTGTCAGGTAATACTATGATTGTTAATGACAAATCAGTGACAAACACCAACACGGATCATACCTTGTTTTTTTGGTTATAATGCTTTAGATACTTATGCTTCGACTGTCTTAAATCATTACTTTTGGAATATCATGTTGTTGCTTTGCTAGCGTTGCTCATTACATGCATGCTTAACGCCTTGAAAAGCACAGATTGTTGCTTTAAAGTTGAAAAATATAATTACTTCTGGGCTACTGTAGGCTTTTCTTTTCGGAACAACAGCTTTTTTTTTTCTTTCTTTTGGAAGTTGTTAATTACTACATGAGGAATGTTGACTATCCTTGATTTAGAAACACCATGGATCGTTACTTTTCAGTGGTTCGTTTCTATTATATCACTTTATATCATTATTTTGTAAAGATCTCAGAGCGTTAAGGCCTAGAGTGTGATATTAGGGAGCTTAAGCACGCAATGTTTTTAAGCCATGGACGTACACTGAAATTGTACATTTCGCATGCCAGGATAGTAGTCTCTAGTAGATTTTTATACTTATCGTCTCTAATAGTGAAAAGATACTTAGCAGTATAAATGTGGTAGTGTTACAACAACTTGTGGTTGGCGTCCTTGGCTCTAAAACGTCGCATGCTCGTAGCAGTAAGGTGGTTAAAAGCTCAATACATTTGGAATGTTGTGGTTCAGCTCTTGTCTTTGAACCATCAAGGAAAAACAATGTAGGTGGACGGTTTCTGTAAAAGCTTATGTTGCCTGTGAAGTGAAAAAAATAACTGATCCTTATTTGAAAAGTCCTTTGAAAGTTTTTGTCTAAAATCGACGTCATTAGTGGGAAAAATCAAATGAATGTAAAAATAACACAAGCGAGAATTTCCTTGAAATTGTTTGAGCATAAGTAACGCACTAGACATGAATTGACGCCCAATGTGCTGTTCCCGTGACAGTATGTTTGCCTTACGATCTACATGTAGTTTCTGTTGGACTCGGCTTTATATATTTTGCTTTAAAGAAACGAAGACTAAAATATATTTCTAAAAGAGTTGATGGGAAGACCCTTGTCGACATGAACTCCGTGTAATTTAAATGCCAATCTTTTGTTTTGGACAGAAAGGGACTGGAGTTGCGAGTGTTTTTATGGTCAGGTGGTAAAATGCGTCATATTACTTCTTTCTTCCGGTTCATTACTTGTGCCAAGCTCAAATGCACTCAGCAGATTTCTTTTCAGTTTATATTTTGTGATTTCTTTTTAATTGACAACTGATGACGTCACCACCTGCATAGCATAAAAACACAAATGCCCCTGAAGCTGATATATTTGAAAAGTGCAAACTTTCCCATTTAAAAAGGGCCTTTCGAATAAGTATCAAAATTAATATTTTACTTCATAGGCACTTAACTGGAGGACCTTCAGACCTTAACTTTTCATGATTTTTTTTTTCTTCCTTTTCAAGGAAGCCATATCTTTACAAGAACACCTTTACAGGTAGGGGGAATTTTATTTTAGGTGGACAGTATTTCACTGGAATGAGCAATTTCTTTGTGTCAACAAATCAGGAACCATGGCAAAATAACATAAGGTCGCATGAGGAGCTCTGTGTGGCGTCCAACTTTTTTTCCGAAAATGATGCTACCAAGTATGTTCAAAAAGAATTACTCCTGTATTGGGAATTTTAGCCACTGTGTTGTGGCAGTTTTCATTGATAATGGAATAACCATGTCGTTATTTAACAATGCAAAAACGGAAAAGAGGTATTATGTTCAGCAGAGGTGAGGCAAAAAAAGCACCCTGCTTTGCTAAAGGAAGAGAGACGAGCTACGCGAAATTCGCAAAACAAAACGGCAGAGATGTCTAGCCGAAAAACGGGAGGAGCTCAATGCGCAGTGATGGTGAAGACAAATTTGAGAGATTACGTTCAAAATCGTGGCTTTGCACCAGCGCTTAGGGCTCTATAAGAATGTGACTGGTTACTTTGTCACGTGGGATGCCTTCGGGTTGACAAATCTGCACGCGAGGATTTATAATTGGTCAATCCTTTTCCTGTACACAAATGCCATTATGCCTTGATGACATATTGTTTATTTGAGTCTCGTAAAATATATCGTTATATATTAAAGGGGCTAGGTCACGCTATTTTAGGTAATTTTGTTTAATTTTGTTAATTATGAGCTCTAAACGTCAAATTGGCAGAGCAATAGTCTTTCATTTGCAAAATCACGGCCACATAACAACTGAGAATGATTTTCCAGATGTGTAAATGACATTTTAATATAGACTGATATAAATTTGAAAAAAGGTGGGCCGACGTTTTTCAAATTTACCCAAATTCAATCCATTTCAATCCTCGCCGGTTTTGTCCATCCATGTCCCTTCTTGGCTTCCCTGTGTTTTGTTAGAGTTCTTCTATAGTTTTGAACAGTTACTTTGATATTTTAGTTAATTCTATGACCATTCGATCAGTGCTGAAATTGCCTAAAATTGCGTGACCTAGCCCCTTTAAGAGGGCATATTTTAAAACGAAAAGAAATCTTGAAAAGGTTTCATTGATGCATTGTGGTTATTCGTTTCTACCAAACTGGAAGAACATAATCAAGCTCACACAAGACACACCTATTATATTTGTCGATAAAAAAACAAGAATTCTATAATACTTTTTTAATTTTGATCCTTTCACTCTAATTTTTCACGTTGTTTCATGTTTCTTATTTGATAAAGTATGTCGGTGTTCATAAATTTAAATTGTTACAGGATATGCAGACTTACTACTCTTGAGGTCAAACTTTCGGTGTAAAGTGAACAATCGAGAAGCCTCCTTGTTCTCTGCAAGGGAGATCATGCACAGTTACATTTTAAAGCTTGACCTTTGACAGCACCTCGCATTCGTACAAAAGTATTGGAAGTGTTTTTGTTGTTGTTGTCGTTGTTGTTGTTTTTGTTTATAACTGACTCGTTTTCTCTGACAGCAAGCTTCAGTTTATGGCCTTAAGCAGTTGCTTCCACCCTGAGGTAAGATCTTATTTAGGCATGATACTACCAGGGATACTGTGGTCAATGGGACCTTGGCCTAGTTGTAGTACCAAGACTTCTAGATTTAAATGACAGGGCTGGTTGAATTTAGCCGTTTATCTCTGATGTTTCTAAATATAGACCTTATTCATAAATGGCGGTCAATTTATAATTCTTTTGTCGAAGTGCAAATTAGCCTACCAAGCCTCGATACCATACAGTGAATTGAAAAGAATTCTTGCTCTAAAATGAGGCTTGGTAGGCTAATTTGCACGTGGACAATAATCAAACAGAGCGTGATAATGAGTCAGCAGAACAGGACTATGGAATAAAGATCACACGCACTGGATTAAGAACCTAAGCATAGGGCTATCATTAATATTCTTACGGATAACGCTATGAAGCACACACAGTAAGTCCACGTCAAAATTTCTTCCATACTCGTAGAAACTTTGTAAGGGGTCTTTGGTGGGTTCACGGGCTGAAAAAAGCTTGTGGTTCTAGTTGTGACAAGGCTGTTAAAAAATTGAAAGCGAAAAGAGAACTTTACTGGATAAATCGGAAAGAGCTTCCTTCGACTGATGGTTTGTGTTGGTTTTAGCTGTAGTGCTTTGTTCTTTGCTTTTATGTTTGTTAGATTCGAGTGATTCAGTTGCCAGCCACCGAATGCATCTGTCGTGTGATGAGTTTCAACAAGGAAGATGACAACTCTGTTGTAACGAATTACTATCAGGTATTCTTTGAGACTACATTTCCCAGAACTTGGAGCAATTAACTTAACATTCTAACATACCAATGGTCCACTTTCCCTCCATAACTTTAAAAGAGCGTCAGTGTTCTTTCTTTCAGTGAGAAGGTTAGCACAAGAAATTGTATAACCGATCTTTGTGTTGCTGTGTTGGAAAGTCCATAGACTCCTTTATTGGTAGTTCCAATGTCCAGGTTGTAGGTTACCGTTATTTTGTCTTGGCTAGTTGGCCTTTTTTGCAAAACAGACCTGCACTGTGAAATAAACACTGCATTATTTGAGCTGAGAAGTCATGGGGTGAAGTTACAGCAGTGTACCTTCCTTACAAGATTAGGGTTTGTAAACGTGAATTATAACAAAAAGCATGACAGAAGATGCAAACTGGCATGGCACTTGCTCTTTGACCGCTACATTTAATAACAAAATAATAATCATACCAGTAAAATAAAATAAAATAAATCACTTTAAAATGGCTGAATGCCGCTCTTTCTTCGAAACGAACAAGGAAAGGAGATCTTAATTAGAAATAAATATGATTTTGAAAGAAGTAAATATCGCACTTCATTTTCAGAATAATGAGGCTAAATGAAATTTGCAAACGACCATTCTTGACTTGAATCCTTAAACAGTGCCTGATGTCTAGTAGTTTCGATGCTTGACATCCAAAGTAGAAGAAAATCATCATATTGTAATCATATAGTTGCCTTGACATGGATGAATGGTATTAGAATTTGGGGTTTCCAAATGAAAAGGGTGGCTTGGCGGTTATCAACCACACCTACCAGCTCTGCAACCCTGGTTCAACGCGAGGTTGTGTGGGCTGAGTTTCAGTCGATCTCAATCTGACGGTTTTTGTCTGGATATTCCAGTTTGCCTTCCTCAGCAAAATCGACTCTCAGTACATTACAGTATTGTCAAAAGGCCTCTCAAAACAGTTATCGAACACTCTTTTTATGCAGTCGTACCAAAGAGCATACTGGGTTGATCAAGAGAGCGAAAACCGTAGAAAGTTTGTTCTTATGGTGCGTGTACCTAGTCCAGGGGTGTTTTGCAATGTTTTTTCTTCCCAGCACTCATTTGTAAATATTACATTTTTTCAATCTCTCAGTCAGGCCCTGCGTCCGTTGATGAATACACAAAAATGGAACTGATGTTGGTATGTTTGATCAGATCAGAATGTTTTTCTTTTCTTTTTTTTTTTTCCATTTTAATTTATTCGCCACAATTCATGGAGTGGCAGGAGAGAGGAACAGAACTTTCGTCCCAATACCCTCCATACCCTAAACTCCATACCCTACTCTTCTCGAATAGTGTGTGGTTTCTTTAATGTCCCACAGAATTTATGCCCAAGGGTTATGAGACGGGACCTCCGGCTTATAGTGTTTATCCGAGAAGACTTGAAAGTCTAACCATTCGCAGATGTCGTTACAAAGGCAGCACTTTCTCCGGCTGGAGTTGAACTCAGGACCTTCCACGTGACAGTCCGGTGCTCAACCAACTGAGCCACCGGTGCGCGGATGAATAATGAATCATTTCATTTTGTTGTTTTCACGTGCCTTAAATTAGAAAACTCATATGGGCAACTTTGTTCACAAGAAAAAAAAAACAGTATCCCAACCTGGGATGAGTGATGGTACATCAAGTGACTATGATCCTCGTAGTTATGAAAAAAATTATTACGGTTGCGAATACGAGCCAATATCAGTGGCTTCATAGCTCAGTTGGTTAGAGTGTCCCACTGGCATCACCATGTCACGGGTTCAAACTTCGCTGAAGTCCTGCGTTTTTCAGGCTTCTCTGCGCAATTACTAATAATTTCGTTCAAATCTGCCAGGATCATAGCTTTCCTTGATTCATTTCACATATCGTTTCGTTCGTATAATATATGTAGCAAAGAAGAGGGGTGGGAAGGATAATTCCAGTTGCCTTCTTTGTTCTGCTTGGGTCATTAAGCTCTTCGTTGTTGTTGTTGTTGTTGTTTTGCTTTACAGTTTTTTGCAGATGAAAATGGAAGAACTATTTTTTATTGTTTTTGCAGATGAAAATGGAAGAACCATGCTTCGATGTGCTGCGCACTCAGGAACAGCTTGGGTAATGTTACAAACGTGTGCTTTGTATCTGAGTATGTTTTAGTAGCTTATACACGCTTAGTGGCAACTCTGAAATGGAAACTCTGCCCCACTGTCAAGCCAAGTAGAAGGCTCTAATGTCGTTTTCAAACCATATGAAATGCCATAAAGTATCAACAACTTGTCAGTCAAACATCTACATTAAATTACGTCGGTAAAGTCGTCGGACAATACACCAACGTGATGAAGACTGCCACTTGACAACATTGAACAGTTATTAGGGCTAAGAGCCAAGACAGACTGATAGTGAATAACCTTGTTAAATTTAATTCCTTGTATCTGACTAGGTTCTTTCTCTTTGCGGTTTGTCAGGTACTCCGTGTTCTGCACTTGTCGAAACACATTTGGAATTCTTGGATTTTCTGTCACTGTTCAAACGCAAGCAGGAAAATTCAGGTGAGCTCTCTATAGCAGCTGTTTGGATTG
>NC_090875.1:36561231-36566231 GCF_036669935.1 Montipora foliosa
GAAAAAGAATCCACAGGCTCGGGAGGGGAAGATGCTTCGACTAGCCTTTTTGCTTGTCCGGAGGACGGATGTATAAAAAGGTTCATTAGGCATTCCTCAGTGCTTCGTCACTTGGACTATGGTAAGCACCAATATACCCTTGAGCATGAAACCTTATACGAAAAAGCTGCTGTCCAATATGCAGAACAACTGGAAGGACAAGGAGCCACTATGGAACCCGTCGTTAAGTGTCCCTACCAAACACGCCAGTGCGCGAAATCTGGATATCGGCTGGGCGCTGAAGGTAACTGGACCTCGACGTACTAGGTTCACTGTTGCACAACAGTCATATCTTATCAAAAAGTTCAAACTCGGAGAGATGACAGGGGCAAAAGACTGATCCTGCATCAGTGGCTCGATCTATGATGCATGCAAAAGATATCAATGGTACCAGGATGTTCCAGTGACGACTTCCTGACAGCCAATCAAATAGGAGGATTCTTTTCACGTCTTGCGTCAAAGAAAACTCTCCCTGACGAAGAAGCTGAAATCGAGGTGATGGAAACTGCTAAATATGAGGCTGACATTGATACCATGATATCTCAAGTGGTTGACGATCTCACACCAAGGCACCCGATTGTGTTTGACTCTTTCAACCTTTGCGAACTGTCCTCTACAGGGAAACTAAACACCCTTTCAATCCCACTCCTAAGAGAGATATGTTGTCACTTTGGTATCGCTGTTGACGACATCAAGGTTAGGCGCCGGAAACCGTACATCGAAAAATTAAAAACGCCCAGTGATAAGTGTACTTGTAAGCAGCTATGATTAAAGTAGTATGTATTGGATTAAGTAAATTATATCCAAACCAGAATTCGACATTTTCTTTTCAAAGTTCAGGTCAAGTTTTCGTTTCTTTGCTGCCCGTGATTCTGTATTATTTCACAATGCAATGTATGATAAGGAATTTCAAGATAACATTTGCTAATTGTTTTCACAATACGCAGTTCTGTATACGAGTTTAAAAAACGGGACATTGGACTTTCATACTTGCGATTTGGTGGGGTTTAAAATCCTTAAAATTGCCAAAAACCGTAACATCGCCTGGATTAATGGGGTAGCATTTTGTTCTGCGCAGTCTTATGACTGCTCTCTTTGAACGTTTTATGTTGTGCGTGCAATATAGTTAGTGGCACTTTTTGACACCTTTTTCCCCAAACTTCCCGTTGGCCGTTCTCGTCCTCGTTATTGCATCTCAGTTTGTCACGGTTCTTTACGCGCTGACGATTTTAAGTTGAACTTAATCGAATATCTAGTACGTGCGCAGCGTTTTACTGAAGGGACCCGATATGCTACTTTCGTGTATTCAGAACTCACTTATCTCGCGAAACAGTTAGGAATACAGTTTAAAATAGTAGGGCTCAATTTTTTGTCTCCATTAGGAGAGCCTGACTGGGGTTTATTACGTCCAAATCGTTGCGTGACATCCTTAAGGTTTTTAATAAATTCTGATTTCAACCTTAACAGGTTGAAATCAGAATTTATTTTACCACAACGACAACGTAAAGTTTGTTTCCTTCATTTCGCACATAATTTATTTTTTAGGCTTGATGCTTCCAAATAAATATGAAAAACAAGCGCAGGAGTACTGTGAAATTGATAATGATAAGTCGCTCTTCATTCCTCACTGTAAATTAAATATACACGCAAATATGTTTTCTACATGTTAGTTTAAGTGCAAAAAGCCCTTTAAATCTTGCAATCGCATTCATAATACGCCAGTAATTAAGAAACGAAAGATATCATGAGCAACTGAAAAGAAGTGGCAGAAGTCACGGCTTGACTTCCGTGACACCATTTACACAAGTTGACGGATTGATGCTGTGACTTTGCCGATTTTGAGGGTGTTGATAGTCGGCGCTGATAAAAAGCCCGGCGCTAATTTTTATATCCGGATTAAGACCAACGTTTCTACTAACTAAATCTAAAAAGTTCGGGCGATTTGCTATTTTACCGGGAATGGATATCTCCTTCTGAAAAAATGCACCGAGCCGGGAATTTCGACCACGCAAAATTTTGCTAATTTTTCACCGCTTTCCCTGAATTTCTGTTTCGACACAGAAGTGAATGTTTAGGCTCGAATTACTCGTTGACACGTATTAAAGAAGTTTCTGGGCACAAATGTGAGGTTAAAAGCGATGCGAACTGAAAATGGGGATTGATTTGAATAGGCCATTTGCACTAAGAGGTCATGTGACATAGTTTTCATGAAAATGAAAGCTATATGATTTTGCCTTCGAAAAACGATTAGTGGGTCATATCTTAAACATAATAATAGTGATTCGGTTTTTCAAACCCGCACCATTTTCTTAAAATGAGTAAGTTCCTCGCTGGTCACGTGACCGAAATGTGATTTTTAAAATTATGAATTACTTCTTTCTGAACACAAGCTTTGCACTTAAACTTCAAGGAGGATGTTGAAAAAATTATGTGCTAACGTTTACAGCACATCTGAGCGTAACTATTAAACGTTTAACAAGATATAAGCAAAAAGTAGTTTTGGCCGCCATATTGGAGGGCAAGAGTATGCCCTCCAACATGGCGGCCAATACAAATCATACTGCTTTGTTGAAAAATCAAAGTGCCATAAAATATCTTCCTTAAATGCGTTTCCTCTCAAATTTCGGGTGTAAGCTAATTTTAGTGTGCTCTGTCAATTTTTTGCATCAGCAAGATTCCAACTCATTGTTTAAAGGAAGCAATGGTCACGTGACCTCTTAGTGCAAGTGGCCTATTTAGGATCTTACGCTAAAATGGCGGCGTTTTCTCTGATCGCGGGGGCCGAACAGAATTTCGTCCTTGTCGGGAATTAAAATAAATCTTTCAAGAAAAAAATCCCACCACGTTTCTTACAGTATGATAGGCTATCTTTGTATGAAATATGAAGAATTTGTTTTTTTCATCATGTGCCAACCTTTTTTATTTTCGCTCGGTTTTAGTGGACATTTCCTCTTAATGGCTTCAGTACAGGAGACGGCAGGCAGTCACGCCTGAAAAAACTTGTGCAGGCTTCCTCCCTTCTCTGGGAAAGGGCAGTGATGCCAGATTGAATTAAGGCATCGTCATAGTGACAGTTCGGCAGAACGATGCGTAGGGCCCTTTTTTTTAATACACAGTTGAATTCTATATCGTCGAAGCAAGCAAAAGTTTTCCGGGTGCTGTTAAGTGCAAAGAATATTATAGGAATATATTTTAAACATGCTTCAACCAATTGCATGTATACTTTATTTATTTCTATGTTCAAGTATTTCTTGAACAAGACCTCCAGGCTTTTTTGACTCTGTAATTATTTCTGGAGGTCAATACCTTTGTCATAAATACTTGTTTATAGTCTTTGTGTCATTCTGATGGTTACATATGTTACAACTTAGTCCAGAAATGCATGTAATTAGATC
The DNA here is from genome assembly GCF_036669935.1 of Montipora foliosa. Lineage (NCBI taxonomy): Eukaryota > Metazoa > Cnidaria > Anthozoa > Scleractinia > Acroporidae > Montipora > Montipora foliosa. The sequence goes on from NC_090875.1 coordinate 36,564,666, forward strand.
CACACCATTTTTCACATCGAGTACGAAGTGTCCCATAAGTCTAAGCATTTGCTACCGATTTCCACCAATAAGATAAGGGTAAAGGTTAGCGTTATTTTTAGCTTAGGGTAAGGAGTTTATCCGTACTTGAGAAGCAGCATTTGGGGGACACTTTGTGAAATTAGTTGTCTGTATTCCAAGAGAAGAGTGATTTTGAAGTTGGGGAAAATAAATCTGCGTGCATCTAATTTTGTTCATTTATGGACATAATCTGACATGTTAGGTACAATTAGAAAAACATATTGGTACTTGAGACACAATTTGGGCCAACGAGAAATCTCAATCCCCTCTTTCTTCCCTTCTTCTCTCTCCCTCTTAACAATGTTGCTAGTAAGCGCTCATCGTGCTCAGATAACGACGCGTGGGGAAGACGGAGGAGTTTTGAGTTATATTTGAGACGTGTTCCCTGCACAGATGTTAAGTTACGAAGGCTGTTTCTTAGTTAGTGTCTCAACATTTTTGCAACTATTTGCAGCTATGTGTTGACTTGTGTTTTATATGAAAGTGCGAATTGGAAGGGTTGACAATGAATCTGCATACAGAATATTGCACTGTACCTTCGTGACTTAAGACAACAATAACTTATGGCTTTATGGTGTCATAGTATCAATCTGCATTCGTGCTAGTATAAAGGAGAAATCATACCGTTAACGGAAAGAAGTTAGGACATGGATGCTTTCCGCAGAAAAACCCAAATTCCTTGAAGGAATTTGTACCTGTGACCGCTTGGGCACCAGGCAAATGCTCTAGCTAATAGACTACCAGGACTCTTGACGTTGGTTACTTGATTCATTTTGATGTTTATCCCGTCAGAGACGGAACTAGTTTTTGGATTATTTATGACTACATACAGCACAATACAACATGGAACTAATGAGATATGTCCAGGATTGGACCTAATTAGATGCATGCAGATTTTGATAAGGGTCACGAAGTGTCATCTTACCCTTCTTTCCAACTGTGACATTACTCGTAGATGAACAATAGGCTCCATTTGGTGCACAAATATGATCAGATATTTGTCCGTGGACATTAGAGACCTCTAGATTCTGGTACGAGGATAAGAACGAGTACGAGATTTGACTGCCTGTTTTTAGCGAAAATACTTAGAAATGTATAACCCGGGCTATTAATCTTACTCTTTGTTAGCAACATAGGTTGCTCAGTTATTCTTATTGACGGTAAAAAAAAATGCCAAAAGTGCTTCGGTGTTGGTGACTTGGTTTGATACGACGACATTTTTGCAAAACCTCGTACTAAATGACGACGGTATCACGTTTTTCCCGCCAAACTGACGCTGCTTTGCGCACGTTCCCTGTTGTTCTATCAGAAAATCTCGTACTCGTAGTTGTTCTCGTCCTAGAATCTAAAGCTCTCTATCTGTTCTGAGAAGCGAACAGTTTTCAGCGAGCGAAGCTCAAGGAAAACTGTAAACTTTGAGTAACAGATAACGTTCAAGGATAACTTTCTGAGCATATTTTTAAAGTCAAATGGAGGCTATTGTGTTCATTTTCCTTCAGATATTTT
>NC_090875.1:36571231-36573731 GCF_036669935.1 Montipora foliosa
GGGCTCAAATACGCCTTTGGCAATAATTGGTTTGTTTCTTAAAGCTAACTTATTGTTGGTTGTCGAAACCCAATGGCCTATGATTGAAGAGGTGGACAAGTTTATCGAGTGTCTTTTCTTTTTGTGGCAATATCCATTTTTCCGCAGGTGATAGGATCAGGACAGTGCGAGACTCACGCATGCGTAGATGTTGGTGTGGATGATGACAGTGGCCTGGGCAGTGACAGTGATTGGCAGATTCGTCCATTTGTGCTCCAAACAACTGGAAATAAAATGCATTGCATTCATAACATTTCTGAGTTTAAAAGGACCAGACCAATATTCCCTGTTGTTAAAATTAAGTGATCTAAGACAAGCAACGACAAGGCCGTCATGATAAAGCAGTTTCCCTTTCCTTGACATGCCTTTGTAAATTTTAACGGAATTAAATGTCGAATAAAATACATTATTCAATGAAACAATTATTTTATTGTCACTACTAAAGCACAGCGAACATACAATACATAAGAAATATTTTGACACACTCAACATCTGGCCCATTTCTTTAACAATTACAATTTGCACCATCATGCAATTACAATAGTTTTCACTGTCACGTAACAAAAAAATAAAATCGAAACCGTTCAATTAAATAAGCCAAAAACTTGTATTTTTTAGGAGACACATCATAAATCACTTCACTATGGAGGCGGAATTGGGACAAAAATGTAATTGAACCAAGTTTCTGCCATTGGACCATTAATGCCATGCCACTGTATCATACAGCATTCTATCGAAAAATATACTTCATGTCATTGGATCGGACTTCATTTTTATTGGATCACACGTCATTTTATCGGATTTTATTAAAAACTGAAGTACCGATTTCAGATTTCCAGCATTTTCATTGGTTCGCCGGACACAGGCTATCAGTTCATATACCAGCTCTGCCTAATATGGTCAAGGAACGCATCAGCAATAAAGCGAGCTGAAAACATTTTTGCAGCCCTGAGAAAAGACGGCCAACAAAAGCCGTTTTGGACAGGAATTGACCAAGGCAGAAATCGATGCTTTAGTCGACAATGTTGTTGATCCTAGAGTTTTAATAAAACAATTATTCTACTCGGGCTTGCTGGTTATAAAATGGTCATAACCAACTCGGCGCTACGTGCTTCGTTGGTTATCTATCACTTCATATCCATCGCGCCCTCGTAGAAGATTGTTTTGTTTTGTTTTGGTCTTTTTTTTTTTTTTTTCATCGCAACCAAAGTCTATAACAAGATCCTACTCAATAGAATCCGCAGTCACATAGATCCTATACTGAGGAAGAATCCGGCTGGCTTCCGAAAGGGCCGCAGCTGTGCCCAGCAGACGCACATCCTCAGGAGGATTATGGACGGATTCCAAAGCAAACAACTTCCACTATGCGTGACGTTTATAGACTTCAAAAAGGCCTTTGATTTCTATTTATAGAAAAGTAATGTTTGCTGCACTGCGACATTATGGTATCCCAGAGAAAGTAGTCAACGCCATCAGTGTTCTCAATAAGAACTCGAAACGTGTTGTCTCTTTTGATGGCAACATCTCAGAAAGCTTCGACGTGACCATTGGGAGTCCTGCAAGGCGATGTCCTTGCACCATTCCTGTTCATAATCCTCATTGACTAACTTCTGAGGAGGACCACAGCTACTACAGACTCGGGGATCGAGACTCACCAAAAGGCATCCCGTAGGCTACCAGCAAAAACGATCAACGACCTGGACTTTCCTGATGATATCGCTTTACTGGAATCCACTAAAGCAAGGGCTCAGGATCACTTTTTAAAAACTGCAGCGGCTGCTGAAAAGCTTTGTCTGATCATAATTGTGCCCAAAACGGAATACATTTGCATCAACGCCAACGCAGTCTCAGCCTCTGAAGGTATATGGCGAAAGCATCAAACAGGTTCAGGACTTTCAAATACCTGGGTTCCATGATGGCGTCAAGTAGCAATGACCTCAAACGTCGAAAAGCTCTAATATGGACCGCGTTCTGGAAACTAGAGCATCTCTGACATAGTACGGGAATGCCTGTTTCAACCAAGCTCAAACTCTTCAAGGCTTCGTGTGTGACCATCCTCCTTCCTTTATGGGTGCGAGTCCTGGGTGATTTCCAAGGATATGGAAAGCAAGATCAATTCATTTGCCACGTCGTGCTACCGTATCTTGCTTGGAATTAAAAGGCTTCATCGAGATTCTAATGACCGTGTTTATGAAATGACAACGACAAGGCCTCTGATCGAGCAAGTTCGAACAAGGCAGCTCAAGTTCCTAGGTCATATACTCCGCAAGTCTGAGGATGAGCCAGCCAATCTATGTGCTCTATACTTGCCAACCCATGACAGACGCAGGCCGGGACGACAAAGTACATCCTATCTTCAGTACATCCAAAGCCTCCTTGGAGATAATGATGGACAGTTGACGTCCAAGCAAATAGCCGACCTCGCCAACGACAGGAAGGGGTAGAGGAAGCTTACAGTCGC
>NC_090875.1:36596231-36606231 GCF_036669935.1 Montipora foliosa
ATATTTACGACATGAAAACAACATTAATTTTGAACCGTGAATATAGAATATAAAAAGTTACGATCAGCGACAAACATTTTGGGAGATTTTTTGCTACGTTCAAGTAAATTGCAAAATCGAAAGTGACATGGCCGGAATTCAGCGGGCGCCGTAATTAAGTTACCGCGGAATGTTTACTCGCCAAACAGTGAAGCATGTGTGTCAAATGATGGCAAGATACCGGGTTTTTGTAAGTTTCTTTTTCTGTCAAGTGTTATAAAGTTTGACAATGAAATGAGCGAAGTCAAAACAAAGATCACAATCGCCCAACTCTTATTTATGCAAAGTCAAAATTTACTCTCCAAGACGCGTACGACGTTATTTATCACCAGGTAATTCCATCATTTTGGAAATAGCAGCTACTTTATTATTCATCTGCGACACAAGTTTTCACTGATTTTGGGCTCATTTTGTTGAAACTCAAGCACGCTTCAAACAGGCCTGTGAACCCTTCCTGCTTACAGAGCAATACTAAAAAACTTCTCCCATATCACATTTCAACCTTAAGATCGAAAATTCAATACTCAACATGATATTATAATTCACAAAGGCAGAAAATACCACAGAATCCTTTTCCAGCGAAAATTTTATTGAAACAAACAACATATTTGCTCTTAGAGGCGAAAACCTCGTCCTATTTCATTGCGTGCTTGAAGACAAGAAACTCAATTGTGTCAAATTACCATGTACTTCAGGTAAATACTGCTCACTTTGATTTCGTCTCGACGGGCGATAGATTGTTGTCGAAGTCCAGTACTCGTCGCTTTTGAGATTCATGCCTAGTTTATCCAACTGACTTTCCATTATTGAGCTCCATAAGGGTATATTTTGTTTAAGGATCCACTAAAACGCCATTCGCGTTGCATGACTTTCGACGCCATTGCAGGCTAAGTTAATGATTCTACTGTGTCCACCAGAGAAATCTACGCAATTCTACTACCCTCTCGATCCTAAGAAAATACGCGCAGAAGGCTCTATACACAAAGACACCACTTACCAGGGGAGTGACAGGCAAGACTTTTACCGACACGGGAAAAAAAAAAAAAAGAAAACAAACAAACTAAACGAAGATCTCGACTGGGTTTGCCCATAGGCAACCCAGTAATAAAGATCTTACTCGATTCATGCAGAGCCTTTTTCGAGAACGCCAAAATCGAGCATGCAAAAGAAAGGCCCTGCTAGCAGGGTGACCAACCATGAAGTAATCTCTATATTTTGCCGGGTAAGCACCTCAATACATGTTTACGAGTTCGATGTTTAGAGGATGTTTGTCTACTATCTGACGGAACGCAGGCATGTCGGATAAACGCAAGGAACGTTAATCCCAAATAAACGTAGTCTTCACAGAGCTGTACAATTTCAATCTTCAGCTTTAAAATACGGCCTCCGCCAACTATAACACAGACTTGAAAACACTTGAAATACGACCTCCGTCACCCTTGAATAATCACACTCGATACTCCAGCTCGCAATTTCGCCATGATGAAGGAATTTTGCTTTGAAGTATCTTCAAATATGTCTTGAAGAAAAAGAATTTACTTGCAGAACCACGCGTTTTCAGTTGTTTGAAAATTATGCTGATGCATCACAAAAACAATCTCATTAAATATTCAAGACTGTTCCAGACAACACGGTAACGCAACGATGTCAGCAATTTTAAGAACATAACAATACGGTTCAAGTAATTTCACAGCTTGGTTCTTCCAAGACGGATAATTTCAGGGGTTGTTGTGATACACAAAAAAGGGTAAAATCTGGTGCGAGAAGACTCATCTCGAATCGGAGTTATTGACCAAGCGTGCGGTCAAGATGGCTGGATATTAGCCAAGTTCTTCTGTGTTTATGGACCTCCACTTCGTCTCGGTCAATAAACACGCAAAAAAAGAACGAGGCCAATATCCAGCCATCTTGATCGAACAAGCTTGGTCAATAAAGGATTTGTTATATGACTTAAAACACCATTAAATGATCTTTGATCTTGCGGGACCAAGCGAGAAATCCAGAGCGGGCAGTATCGCTCATTCTTGCCCGCTCGGGTATCCAACTGACAGTGCGCGATTTGGTTCATCTTGCGCGCTCAAAGAGCTAGTCATATACTAAAACATGATACACGTCTACCAAGCAGTGTAGTTGATACCTCTATTCATTGTTAAATGGAAATACTTTCCTTTGTAGTCTAAGAATATTCATAAGAATATTTCAGCCTCAAGTCGGCAGAAAAATAAGAATACAGAAAACACCATTTTTAGGCAAAAAAGATCAACAACGCTTGACGATTTTTTTACCTTCAAGATGAACTGAAATCAGCTCAGTGCCACATATGACTATCCCTACCCCCAAACACCTGTTATGAATGATGGAAAAGGGGCGCGGGGATAAATCGTTTCTCGTGACACCAACATCACCATCCTTCGTGCCCGATTCATCTTTGCCCTCCTGCGCACAAAAGTGCTTCATCCTCACCCCCACACCCCCCCCCCCCCACCCCTAACCTTGCGCATTTCGTGCAACCCTAAGCGATTTTAGCTCAAATACAAGAATGGTGACTGTCTTAAATGAAACTTGTAAACAAGATATTAGCAAAGCAAATGGAATGAAAAATACGGGACAAATGCAGTAATTTCCGGGTCTGTGGGTTCTACCTTCACCCGGTGGTGGACTAGTGTCACGCAGGGTGAGTTCCGACAGAGAGCCCTATTTGCTAGACTGAATTTTTTATTTTTGCACCTGAGTCTCTTGGTTTTTTTTTTTTGTTGTTGTTGTTGTTGTTGTTTCTAGTTAACACTGCCTTTTTCAAAAAATCCCTCATAATGTGTGTTTGGTAAGGCTTTTGGGTCTTCTGTTTCCGATTCGTTTTGATTGACTCTCCCGACCTCCCTTGGTCAAAGTGATTCATTTTTCAACTTCCTGTTCGTAGGGTTTACCATGGCATTTTCGCTAAAATCGAACGCACCTTCCGGGTTCAAGGAGCTCAAACGACTTGTGAGCAGTGCTGTTTTTACCTGTCTGGAAATAACAACGTATTTTGTAAACCTTTTGTGTAATTAAAACCCTCAATGGCTTTTTTAATTCTATGAGGGGCTCCCTCGGGCACGCTCAATTCACTTCTAATCTCGTACCCAGATCTTCCACGGTCATACGGAAGGAAGATCTGGTAAAGTTCGATTTCGAGCATGCTCAGTGCCAGCGAGGCCCGAAATACGGGCTTTTCTATCACTGCGCATGTTCGTACTCTCTGTTGTGATTTTGGGTGATTTTGCGGAATAAACATGGATTTCGAGAGTATTCTTGAAGAGATTCTTTTGGGTAGAGGACAAGAAAACCTTAAACTTAAGCCGAAAGAGAAAGAAGCGCTACAGGCGATTGTTTTTGAACGGTCGAGATTGTTTAATTGTCGGAGCACCTCAGAATCACTGAAACTAACGCTTTGGCTTAATCAGTAAACGAGTGCTACTTTCTTCACACAATCTTGTGAAAAGTGTAGTTAGCCAAACCGTAAATTGAAAGCGAAAATGTTAGAGTGCTTAGACCTGATCACTGCAACGAGTGCTATTTTCTTGACACGATCTGGTGAAAAATGTAGTTAATCTAACCGTAAAATTCACAATTGATCACTACTTAATTCGCGAGGCACGCTTTAAGAACGAGAAACACTGTTTTGAATAAATTACATACTTCAACTTGAATTTATTAGTTTCTGCGTACCGCGTAGCAAGCTACGCAGAACTTTATTCGAGTGGCAGGGTACGTGGGGCTTTCGTCGGTACCATTTACACAAACGTCGCAAATTTTTAAAATGATTTTCCTCAACTTTAAAGCTTTTCCGGCGTCGGAAAAAACAAAACTTTCCTCCGCAAAACTGACATTTATTCAAAACAGCACATGAGCTTGCGAAAACCAAACCTTCATTAAGTGCTCCGCGAAATTAGCCAATCGGAGTTTAGATTGCATTGCCGCAACCTTTTTTTAGTAGCCAATGAAAACTGGTGTACTGTCGAACTTTACCAGATCTCACATTTCCAGTGACAGAGTGAGATCTGGGTGCGAGATTAATTCACTTCCGCTTCATTTCTGAGAATACAGCAGTTCAAAAGAATGATAATGAAAAAGCTGAATTTGCGAAAGGTCGTCATTAGCTCAACATTTTTGCATGAAGATGGTAACGCGTTTTGTTTGTGTTAATTCATGACGATGTAGTGAGAAACCGAACGGGGATGCAGTGTCCTCATTGTGGATCTACAGCCCTCTGTCTAGGGTGGAAATTTTGTCCTCAGTGCGGTTCGCTATTATCGCGAGCGTCAAGCATACCGACAGTTGCTGGGCACAAACCAAAGGCAGACCAGAGTGTACCGGAGACTAAAACTCATTCCGGAGAAGGTAAAGTAGTGGCCATGAACTTCGTTGGTTAAAAGAGACGAAAGCTGATTTTCGAGTTAATATGCAAATAATAGTCTGGGTTTCGGAGTAATAACACCTATTTTCTTCGAATCTCGAGAGATATTTTTAACGCTTAAGTTCGTTTAAGGTGTAAATTAAAGGTTAGTTGTTATCCGGCGCATTTAGTAACAGAATTTATGAATCTTTTGATCGTTATTTCAACACTTAAGAGTGTTTCGCCTTCGCCAAGGATTTCATGTTGTGTTTGATATTTGCATTGGTTTTAATTTAGTCACGAGAGATTTGCTTCACAATTTCTAAACTATTTTCTCAGTCAAAAATTCTTGTAAAAATACTTGTAGAGGAAGCTACTTGTAATCTGTTGTTTCTCCGCGTCATACTGCAACGGTTTGTGATGGCGTGCAGGGAATTGGTGAAAAAGCGCCGAAAGTGAAACAATGATTTCCCCCTGTAATTCAACGAACGAATATGGACCTCCTAGGAAGTGAGTTTGGAATGATGTAATCGTAAAATATGCTATCTTTTGGTGGTATTTCGACGATTTTGGGGAATGTCTAAATATTATAAGCCTCTTATGGCTTCCCTTCGGGCTTCCTCACCACACCTTGCTGTAGTTGTAACATTCTTGTTATTGATTTAGACATAACTTATTGTATTTTATTGTGTGGCGAATGAAATACATAGATTTTCCAATTCAGGTTCAGCGTTGTTCTTTGAAAGCCTTACGGTAACTTATGTTTTGATATAACTTTGAGAACGAATGGGTAAAATGAAAAATAAATTAAAAGTAAATAAAGAAGACAATCATTAAACTTAATATGAACTGATAATTTGCATTCATCTCTTATTTTATGGTTACCCACACTGCAACAGGCCCTCACAATAGCGGCATAAAATTGGATATTGCATCTGAATGCTGACAAGAATAAAAGCTTTCTTGTCCTTAGGGCTTAATTAAGCATTTTGGATGGACGTTATGTTATTTGGATAAGATGGGTTAAACACAAAGATGTTTTACAGAAAGGGCAGTGCAAGTGGTGCATCATGCAAATCATTTCTAATCAAGAGCTTGTACTAAAGAATTCTGTGAGACTTCCTGGAAGATATATTGACTCTGAGCAATATTCCTGAAACATTCCTGTTATGAAAATAACTTCTGACTGTTATGTTGTATAATTACCCACGCTTGAGTGAAGTTAAACAAAAGTAGGGACAACTCCTTTTTAAGAGTCTTCGTATTTAAGGGGCGTTTCATGATGTTTTCCGTACATGAAGTGCATTCATTATCATGCAAACTTGGACATATTTAGAGAAATTAATTTTGGTCTCATGTTTTATTTTAGTTGAGAACCAAAAGAAAGTTCACTCAACAAAAACCGATGAATCACAGCCCATGACCAGTCAAACCCCTGGGGAAAATCATAACCAGAAGGAGCCTACCCTATCAACAAATATAGGCCAAGAAGAGTCCCCACTTAACTCGCGAAATCAAAGAACATGTTTTGACGATGAATTTGAAACTTCAAGAATAGACGAGTCATTTACTAAACAAAGTCAAGAACAGTCGTTGCCAAGTCAAAATCAAGGAACAGGCAAAGATGGCAACAAAAATCAACTAGAAAACACAAGCCCAGGACAATCATTGCCAAGTCCAAATCGAATAGCAGGCAAAGATGGTAAGGAAATACCACCAACAAACACGAGCCAAGGACAGCCAATGCCAAGTCCAAATCAAGGAGCAGGCGAAGATGATGAGGAAATACCACCAACAAACACGAGCCAAGGACAGTCATTGCCAAGTCCAAATCAAATAGCAGGCAAAGATGGTAAGGAAATACCACCAACAAACACGAGCCAAGAACAGTCATTGCCAAGTCCAAATCAAGGAGCAGGCGAAGATGGTGAGGAAATACCACCAACAAACACGAGCCAAGGACAGTCATTGCCAAGTCCAAACCAAATAGCAGGCGAAGATGGTAAGGAAATACCACCAACAAACACGAGCCAAGGACAGTCATTGCCAAGTCCAAATCAAGGAGCAGGCGAAGATGATGGCGAAATACCACCAACAAACACGAGCCAAGGACAGTCATTGCCAAGTCCAAATCAAATAGCAGGCAAAGATGGTGAGGAAATACCACCAACAAACACGAGCCAAGGACAGTCATTGCCAAGTCTAAATCAAATAGCAGGCGAAGATGGTGAGGAAATACCACCAACAAACACAAGCCAAGAACAGTCATTGCCAAGTCTAAATCAAGGAGCAGGCGAAGATGATGGCGAAATACCACCAACAAACACGAGCCAAGGACACTCATTGTCAAGTCCAAATCAAATAGCAGGCAAAGATGGTGAGGAAATACCACCAACAAACACGAGCCAAGGACAGTCATTGCCAAGTCTAAATCAAATAGCAGGCGAAGATGGTGAGGAAATACCACCAACAAACACAAGCCAAGAACAGTCATTGCCAAGTCCAAATCAAGGAGCAGGCGAAGATGGTGAGGAAATACCACCAACAAACACGAGCCAAGGACAGTCATTGCCAAGTCCAAATCAAATAGCAGGCGAAGATGGTGAGGAAATACCACCAACAAACACGAGCCAAGGACAGTCATTGCCAAGTCCAAATCAAGGAGCAGGCGAAGATGGTGAGGAAATACCACCAACAAACACAAGCCAAGGACAGAAAAAGAAAACGCTTCAGGTAAGCAACTGACAGTAAAACACCTTGGCTTTATTTCAACCATCTTTGGAATTTATATTGTCACCGTCATCCCACACGGGGTTCTGACCCAAGGAGCGCGGGCTCACACAAAGTAGAATGTGAGAAAGAAACCACGTGTCCAATAGGTGTCACTGGTACATATATGACATTAGCAAGATTGATGTGCAATTACGAAACCTTGCACAACAGTATTCTTTAAGATGGGAAACAATTCTCTTTGATTTTGAAGGAAATTAAAGAAAAATTAAATTCCTCATCTCGCACTTGCCTTGCTGCGCAGCCACGGTCTACTAACAAGATACGCATACAGTAGTACCCGAATGTTTGACATTTAGACGCATCAGAGGCGTCAGTGGATTTAACTTTTGATTCATTGATTATTTTGATTGCATTGAAGGTTACAATTACATCCTTTGGTCCCGTTACGAGAAAAGCAAGTCAAAGAAACCAATCATCTAATGTGTCCTCGTCGACTGAGTCATCTGGAGGAACAGCAATGACAAATAAGTCGTCAAGTCATACTCTGGAGGAAAATGGCAATAGCGGACAATCTCAAGAGGTAAGTTTGATATGATACCTGCTTACAGATGCCCCACATCCCGATGACAGATAATAAGGAGTTTTGAAAAGGACAACACCACACGTCAATGATATGGTTAGCTTAATGAGTGAAATAATCGTGCTTACGTGGGGCACGCATTTGGAACATTTTTCGAAGTCTGTTAAACGACGATCAGAAATTTTTAACTAAGAGGCTCTAACGAAAGCAGGAAATCTTTCACTCACTCTAGGCTCATTTTATACCACGTGTCCAACATGGAATAATCGCAAAACACTTAATCTACCCTAAAGTTTTACTTTGAAGTCAAGTTTGTGTTGCAGTAGCCATCACAGCCTCTTGAGCTCCCTAATAAAACACACAAGTGCAAAATTGTGTTCTCAAACACACAGTGCCATGGGAAATAAACAAGAATGGGAAGGGGTGGGAGAGTTAGCAGTGAATCCCAGGCCATTTTATTTTAGTTTACTTGGCATTCTAGTGTAGATGATAGCCTAAAGCAACTTTGAGAGGGAGAAAAGTCCTATCAGTAGTTGACTGTAAAGAAATTTTTCCTTTGATTATTGTTTACAGTAATCACTGACGGCTGGAATTAGAAGTGGGGGAAGGGGAGGGGGAGGGTTAACCACACAATTTAAAAATCGCTTCAGTAAATAATGCCTTTATAAAGAAACGTGTTACAGAAATGCTCTATAAAGACCATTTTTGCTCGCTAGTGTAAAATACCAGATAATGTGCACGGAGCGTCACAGATATGAGCACAAGGACTGATTGACCGACCGACCAACCAGATCTCGACCGTGCAAAGGAGTGGTGCCAAAGCCTTCTGCGCAGCCGTTTGGTTTAACAGAGAGTAATTTGACATCAAAGGTTGATGATATCTTTGAAGAGACAAATAGGAGAAGTCAAGTGAAGCTATGATCCTCGCTGTTATCAACGCAATTTTTGCAACTGCGTGGAGAAGCCTGAAAAATTCAGGACCTCAACAGGGTTTGAACTCGTGACCTCGCGATACCGGTGCGACGCTCTAACCAACTGAGATATGAAGCCACTGACGTTGGGAGCTGGTCATTGTGGGTTCTAATGTTCCCGTGAGGAATGAATCAATTTTTGCAATTGCGTTTATAACTGCGAGGATCATAGCTTCATTGGATTTCATATCCGCAGTTCATACATGATCCATTTCATATATCATTACGTGGAATGCCGAAGGCATCCACGTCTTAAAACCGGGCTGGTGTCTTGCAAATAAGCATACCCCACGGATATTGAATTAATCTCCGATCGGGTGGACTGACTTATATTCCCTCCAGTATTTCCAAACTTCCCTGCCCCGAGGAGAGCTTTTATACTTCCCAAACAATCACGATTCTTCTCTGCCAGCGCGTTAGACCACTCGGCCACCGTGACACACTTCCGTCAGGCTGGTAAAAGCAAACATTTATAATAGAATCTTTCCGCCCGCCATGATTGTTTCAGTATTAAACTATTCGATAAAGTGGATAGATGCTTTTTCTTTGAGAAAGGCAAGCTTTAAAGGTAAGGAGAATTTTCTACGTTTTTTTTAGATCTTGCTTCGTACTTGTGTGTTCCATTGTGAACACATTATTATTTTGCATAGAACGAATACGTACTCCAATATTTCTTGGGAACCAGTTTGTTCGCCGTTTTGACGTAGAAAGAAAATAAGAAAATAGCTTTCAACGGCCAAACAAGATAAAAAATGAAATCAAGTTTTAAAAAAAACGAATTAGCTATCGCCGTCACGGGGACTTCGCAGCCGTCCCCCATCCAAGTACTAACCTCATTCGGAGGAGCTTAACTTCAGCTGACACTTGGACTAGCATCAACGATTGTGATCTTTGTGTTAAATTCGCACATAGATCTTGTCGAACTTTATAACACTTGAAAGAAAAAAAAACGCACTAACAAAAACCAGGTGTTATGCCGTCATTTTGTCACAGATGCATCCTTTGTTTCGTGAGTTGTCAGTAAACACGCAAGGTATAACTTGATCACAGGCGGCCGCTAAAATCGATGTCACTTTCGATTTTGCGATTTTACTTGTATGACCAAAAGTACGATAGAAAAATTGAACTCTGATGGAACGTAACAAAAATCTCCCGAAATGTTTTTCGCTGTCGGCAAATTGTTTTATTCTCGATCGACACTTCCTAAAAGTTCCTTCTGCTCTTCTTGAAAACTACATATTAATCTTTATTTACTATTTCGTCAATATTTGTTTTGCATAAAGCAGGCTAGCAAAATCTGTACCT
>NC_090875.1:36611231-36653731 GCF_036669935.1 Montipora foliosa
ACTCATCGAGCAATAATCCGACAGTAAAACTGTATCTCGCATTGAAAGGTTTTCTCTTCGTAAAGTAGCTAAAATGCGCTACATTTCTCCTAAAAGCGCTTGGAGGTTAATCAGGGACGATTTTCCTGGAACGGAAAGCACATGCAAAGGTTTAACAGTTAAGAGAAAACCTATCCATGCAGCCATTGTTTAACAGGGGACGTCCATGGCAGTTGCGTTGAAGAAGGCAAGGGAGGCCCACAAGAGCGAAGAAGCCGGGGTTTTTACAATTGCTGTATCTGCGAGAAAAGTTTGTCGCTTTCTAACTTCTAAAGGATATTACTGCCGACAATCAACAGAAAAGGACTATCGACTTCGTGAATGTGCTAAAAAGATTAAGATTTGCGCTAAAAATGAGATGACAACATACTGAATATATATGGACGAAGGTTATTGCCTTTTAGTAAAATCCAACTAGTGGTCTATTATCAATGCTGCGCTCTGATTGGTTGAGCTACTAGTAGGCTATTTGTTATAGCCCACTAGTAGCGAAAAGCGCCGGCTTTGAAAACCAAAACAACAATTGAAGTCTAGCTTTAACTAGCGGAAGATGTTTTGTTTCGATATTTTTTTGACGAACTAGTTGGATTTTACTAAAACAATTATTCCTCTCGCCCTCATGGCCTCTGAGTCAATAGCCCATTCGGCCTTCGGCCTCATGGGTTATTGACTCAGAGCCCACTCGGGCTCGAGGAATAATTGTTAATTACCTTGATGTAGTTTTCTTGAGGAGGTCGTATAAAATACTAACTGATGCAGTATTTTATATAAAATGACGATGTATCGCCAACTGTCAAATAGTGTTCTGGCTTAAAATTAGTTTGCACATATATGTATTCCCCGGCCCAGTGTTACGCAAGTAAAACTTCATAAGACCCAGACAATTTAAAAGAATACTCTTTATGTTAGTACAGTTTTTAACTTATAACTCTTCGACAATTTCTGTCGGTAAGAGACATGAAAATGTAGAAAACACAAGTTATAGTTATCCAAAACACGAACTTCGCACAAGGATAGAAACTTATGACGCGTGATGTAAAACTTGTTTACATTGGTTCAGTGCGTGAGCGACTTTGTACCAAAATGGTGACACGCAGTTTAAAAACCTTACAGTATTAGACGGTTTCTACTGACTGTTTTTTCATAACAACTCCATTGTAGGCTAATGTGATATCGCTTAAGATTTTTTCGAGTCTAATTTCCCTAGACAAAACCAACAGGAGAAGAAAACAACGACGTTGTGTTAGTGTGCACGAGTCACAACTGCGTTAATTAGATTTATCAGAATATTTTTTCTCAGTGCATTTACAACGTCACCGTGCACATTTGCCTTAAAAATGGCTATTTTCTCTGATATAGTGTCCAAAACAATCGATTCACCTTCTGTATTTACTGGTCTTTCTGACTGTTTTATCATCGTGGTTCATTTGTGCATATTTCTCACCAAAAAAAGCTTTCTCAAAAATCAAAGCAAGGTCAACTACAACCTCACTTTCATTCAAAGGCCAGGTAACTAAGCACACAACTGTAAAATGGTCTATTACAGATGCACGCTAATTAACTTTGTGAGAAGATCAAGGCCGAATAAAACGGGAGCGTGGGAAAATACACTGTTGTTTTTTTCTCGGGAATTTGTGCCGCATGAAATGAATGAAAAGACTTTCGACCAGCGAACGCGCATCTAACAAAGGTGAGCTCTTCCTTGCTGTGCAAAATATTGGAGAATCGGGTGAAAAGTCAACATCCCGTGCGGAATGTCTTTTGAGTGTTGGTATTAAAATGAACTTTGTGGCCTTCCAAAAGAAGTGAAAAATCGTGCCGTGCGTTAATTAAGGGACACCAACGAACGTCATTTGAGAAAATCACTTCATCGCTGTCAGTACTGACAGTATCAACCAAAGCGATCGTGGTCGTACCAGGATTACGAAACGGTTCGAAAACAGAGTTTAGAGGATTTATAAAGTGTTTTGCCACAACCAGCAACCCCCGTTAACAAGATATTACGATGTTTTCCTTCAGGCAATAAAACTCGAACGGCCTCTGCAAATTCATCCTGGTTAAGGTCGTTCCTAAGCAGAACATGCTCAGCCACAGTCAACCTTCTATGAAATGGCTTTTTTTTGAACGAGAAACACCAACCAAATTCAAACAAACCTGAACATGATGTATGTTTCCATTTATATTCGAATTTAACACAAATATGGCGCAACATCTCACTCTAGGCCGCTAGAAATCAAGGGTTTCCTTCTCCTAAAATGTAGCATATTTCCAGCCAATTCTTTTCATAACTGAAATTCCGCAAAAATACAGTCCCAAACAAAATTGTTGAAACACTTTTCAATACCTTGCCCTCTCACAATGTTGTTTTGGCAAATGGGCTCAGAAACTCGCGTTAAAACATCATTGTGAGGGGAGAGAATAGTCGTGTACTCTTCCAACGAATTTTGTCACAGACTGTAGCTTCAGTCGAGAACTTTCTCATTTGGTCATAAGGAGAAAAATACTTTATCCGCCAAATAAAAATTTTGTATGGAGGTTTATAGTATCACTGGCAGGGTTCAGAATTTTCAGAATTTATCGCCTTCGACGTAGGAGAACGATTTTTCTATTTTCGTTGGTTTTGGAGGTTTCGCGCTTGTGAAGGATGGCAGAGTCGGTTAGCGCGCGGCCTTTGTGCAAGAGTTCCTGAGTTCGATCCTCGGATCTCACATCCTTGCTTCGACTTCTTTCCGTTCTGTGTAGCTTAAGTAGCTTTGAAATATCCGTAAAATGGAGACTGGAGGAGAGGGGGGAGTAAAATGAGCGCATCGTCAAGGTTTGTCAATTCAAGGAATTACTGTTACAAGTTATCGACGTAAAATAAAGTTGCTTTACTTTACTTTACTTTACTTTACTTTACTTTAGTAACGAATTCGAGGATACTATTTTAGAATTGAGTGAAGGTTATACTCTTCTGCCGTCTGACTTGCCTTCTTTTTATCAGATGGTAGGGACACAAAGCAAGTCCTTGAGTGTTCGCAGTGGTTCACAGCAAGAAGAGAAAACCCAGCACACACCAAGCACAAACGATAAAAATTCCGAAAAGAAACAAAGCGCTTTGCAGCAGTCGTTGTTGGCGTAAGTAAGAAAAATAACGCTAACTTTTGTTATAGCTAAAGCAGGTATGTACTAGCTCGATTTGCCATGCATCTTTCGTCCCCGCTTCCCATCTTCTGTACCTTTTTGGATAATGCTTGTTTTCCTTTACATCGCGTCATAGCTAGCTTAAGCTAGTAGATTAAATTAAAGGAACAGGCAAAACGGTACATTTTAATTCTTCTCGACAAAACAAAAATGTGATGCTATTTGCGTTTGAGACTACATAGTGATCCTTTCCATTTCCTCGAGTCTTAATAAGTAATGCTATTATTAATTTTGTTGAGCGACAGTGACCCATGGTCCACGGCCTGCACGATCTTACTAAAGATTTTGTGACTTACTTATCCGTGTCACTGCAGCCCCACCTAGGCTCTCCGTTAGAGCGTGTCTGGTGAGTCGTCTTCGTGTATTTGCTCGTAACCTGTTGCGTAGTTGTTATCTTTCAAATGTTTTCGCAGGGGCGTAGCACCTGAATCAGGCGTAACAGTTGTGTTCCACGTTTTACTTGTATCAAATTTCAATATGAAGGAAGGAAATTTGTTTATACGAGCTCATGGGGAAGACTTAGGAAACTTTCAATTAAACTGCGTGGATATGGTTGCGGCAGAGTAAGTAGCAATATTTTCTTTGCCTTTTGCGTTTCGCAATCCGTAGTTGTTTTTTAATTAGAACCCGCACTTGCTCCCGTGAAAGAAGTCTTGAGTTTGGAATCTTGAATCTTGCAACACCCACTGAAAGGTTTCGTCCATTCTTCATGAATCAACCCCTTAAAACCAAATTTAATTCTCCCAAATTCATGTGATGATTTTGAATGCTGATCTCGTTAATTATGTAGAAATGTTTTTTTTTCCCGTTGGGAACTAGAGGAAACTGGAAAAGAAATTCCAAGTAATCCTTAAAAGAATTGCCAGGATTCCTTGCGCCGGCGAGCCTCCTATAGCTCAGTGGAACATCTGAATTAATGATGGCAATTCTTTGTTGGGAGAGTTATTTTTTTGTTTTCTTTTTTTTCGAGTTTTCCCGAGTCACGATTGGAAAAAAGGCATCTCTACTGGCATTTAATTGTAGTTAAGTAATTGTCCCAGCTCCTATGAATGCCAAGATGGTGCTTTTGTCACCGCCCGTCTTTTTGCAAACTTCAAAGTTGCCGTCTTTGGTTGTGGAGCTTTCGTCCTTTTGAATTTTACACTATTTCGAGGCCTCTTATTCACAGATTGTTAAAAATTACTAAAGTAAGAATATCAATTTTCTTCTTTACTCTTAGAAACATCAAAAGTAAAGGAGTGGACAAACCTGTGCTCTATCGTGGTCAAGTTACATTAAGTGTTGATCGAGCCCGCAGACGTACAAAGTACAAATACCTTGTGGTTAAAAAGGGAACGATTTGCTGGGAAAATTTACCGCAGTTCGTGTCGTATTATTTCGGCGGCATCGTCAATCGCGTCTTAAAAATTCCCGAACCATATGTCAAGCCCGGTGGTAAGCTGGGAATGACATTATCGTTTGAGCCCGAGGCTCGTCACTTGGTCGTAAATTTTCTTACTGAGTTGCAAGCTATTGTTCGCGTGTGATTCCATCCTGGCTACTGTTTTTATTTTGTTTTTGTTTTTTGTTTTTTCTTTCTTCTCTGGCTATTTGGAGTTACTATTGTACCAGTTAATGTCTTCCTCATTGCCTGGTCTTATGGCATTTCTTCTTGTTTAAATTTTTTCTCAGAAACATGGAACCAGTTTGATGGAGTGACATTCGTGGTTGGTAATGAAGAGGGTCTTGTTGCTAGATTCAGAGGTGCAGTGCAAAGTTGGTTCTCACGGGATAAAACATCAGAGTATCTAGAAATGGCGGTGCTTCGTTCTTTACCAAGGTGGAAGGGCTTTAGTGTAGACGGCGAAGAAATCGAAGAAATGACTGCTACCGAGGCTATTGAAAAGCTAGAAAGTGTTCTTTACTGTTTGTCTCATGTTGTGATAGAAGAATTTGGTTTCTACCATAAATTTGAATTTTCATTCCAAAAGGTACGTGGTTCCGCTCAAAGTAATGTAGTTTTGTCTAGTATTACTTTTTCTGTGGAAAGCCATGGCTGGAATTTGACGGCGTTTTTAGAGAGGTGGTCGTTGTGGAAAGGCGTACGTGTCAACGTGTTTTTAAACAAGAAATATTGTTTTAATTGGTTTGGTTGGTTTCGAAATACGATTTATCGCAGGTTACAGTGAAACCTTTTGTCCGTTTGCACTCAAGTCAGTTTGCAATATTGTCACGCAATGTTGTTGTTTGATTGCCATTTTACGACAAGCATATTTCTTTATCTCGATAACCTGGTGACTAGAGGGAAATTACCTTTTTTCCTTTCGAAAACGAAACAATGTTGCTTGCTATAGCAGTCGACTTGTGAATTCGTCTAGACGAATCACCCGCTTTAGTTCATCTTGGAAGACGCACTATATGATGTAGTTGGACTGGATGTATAATGCGGCGTATTTCAAGGTTTCTAAACCAAGCACACGATCTTCGGAAGTCCAGTAGGGATTACTTGACAACGCAATATGTACGCCAGCTAATCTCCCCGCTCGCTCAACGCTCAACAATATCCGATATTGTAAGGAGGGATTTACAATTCACGTGGAAATAACTTTTCGTCCGTCCTGCAGGATCTTGGCAAAATCTTCTAAAAACTTTTAATTGCATTATGTATATGTTGGGAGTTGATCACTCTAAGGTTCCTTTTTTTTGACGAAAGTTCGGTCGTGAAAACAAGGCCAAATAAAAGTAACGGACACAGTAAGAAAGGTTTTTCAGCCGTGGAAATCCAACGGTATGCCTCGAACTGTAACACAACCGGTTGAACTGTAAGTGCCATCTCAAGTTAGTAAGTTGCGCTTGCAAGAAATATTAAATTGCAGTGGAGAAACTGTCCCTTGTGGATCAGTGTAATTAAGAGAGATTCAACAGAGGCCGAAAACAGTAAGAGTCGCTTGTTCGGTTGGCAAAATAGGATGCAGAAGCTAAATGCAGGTTTTCTTCATGCAGTGTTAACAAGAAAATTTTAAACACTCAAGAAACTGGCTGCTGAAAAGCATTGATTAGGGTGGCTAGTCGAGCAAGGCTACTCATTGGTAGATGATCGACTGTGCGTCCATTGTTAATTTTATGCCCGTAAGGGAGGGGGGAGGGGATTTTCCAGACCTATGTGTGTTGTTTATGCTCCGATTAGAGGGATGGCAGACCGATTTGTTGAAAACGTGTTTACAACGGTCTTTGAATTGTGCGAAAGAATAGTGTTTTTAATTCAACTCATGAAATCCTTAATCGTCTACTCATTGCTCGGTCTTGAGGCTCGATTTTCAATTTTCTTCTCATTGTTGCTATGTTTACGGTGTAAAAGGAGCCTTGAATCATTGGCGGTCAGCCGTAATTTAAGGATCTGGAGGAGATGGCCAAAATACTTTTATAGTAATAGGTGTTACCCTCTTTAAATAAAGGTTATTATTATTGACTGAAATAATTGGTCTGGCCATCAATACCCCTGAGCCTCTTTTCTTCATGTTTTTATGCTTTCAGACGTTAAGTGAGAATTTGCGATCAAAGATGGAGACAAACGTTCGTGGTTTGGCCAAAAGTAAAGTGGGATCAGGTTGCCATGTATCTGCGGTAGTTTCCTCGCTGGCTATCGCTGTACTGGTACATAGATTTACTATTTTGCTGAGCAGCGAGGAGGTTCTGTCACTTCTAAGTTGCTTGGCACTTGAAGTTGACCCAAGTGGGGAATCGTGTACCGTCTATGAGGAAGTTTTAAGGGAGTTTAGCCCAGATTTTAGAGTGTGAGTATATAAAAATTGTAAGCAATGAAAACCTTGTAGAATAATAAATATCACCATAGCTTCTTGTTAGCTAATGAAGTGTATTCTGCATCTTCATTTAGTGTTAATCGTGATGAAACTTTATGTGTTAGCCTTGGTAGTTGCCAGAAAGTGTAATTTCGCCGACTAGATGTTCTAACTTTTTTATTTTTGGTCTGTTCCGGTTGTGGCACGTTTTTCAATTCAATAGTTCTTTCGGGAGTCCCTGTTTTTTAAGTTGTACAGAAATGGGGTAACAATTGCTGTTTCATATTGTATTTTCTCATTTGCATTACAGATAAAACCGAAATAAGGCACTAGCTGCAAATCATTTCAGTTCTCTGGCCACAATAACTGCAATCGGAAATTTTTTTTAACTTCTGACGAAGAGCAATTCCTTTAAACTAAACAACAATATCGAGTAGGATAATTAATGAGAGTGTACAGTGCCCTATATCCTGACGTCAATCTGATTTAATACATTTTCTTCTTATAAGAACCTTTTTTATAAGAACATTTTATACGTTCTTAAAAGAACGTATTAAGAGCATTCCTCAGGCTGAGATTCGATTAAGAACATGTTTATTTTGCTCATCTGTACTTTAAATGAAAGGATAAAAAAGGGTAAATATTGAGCAGTTCTTATTTATAATTGTTCCAAAATAACTTAAACACCATCGAAGTCATCTGGTGAAACAAAGTGTGGTGTTTCATCAAGGAAATTGAGCTTGGTTTTTCAGTTTTGAAGTGTAGTGCTCAACATATGGTACCAGTAAGCCAGTCATTCTCATATGTCGTGTAAATTTAAGAACATCTTAAGAACGTTTTCAACCTCGCTCACATCGCAAAAATATATAAGAACGTTCAGCCTTGGCTCCAATATTACACGTTCTTGCAAAACTGAAAAAAAAAGAGTGTATCACCTGACCAAGAGTAAACTTTTTGTAAACCGTGTGGAGTTCATCTTTTATCTCATCAAAATAAATACTTTAAATACGAATAGAGCGCCTAAAAATTAAAATGACCGCATTTTGTCATAATACAGATTGATTGCTTGTCAACTTCCTTCGTAAAATGAAGGCAAGTTAGGAGTAAGGAATTTCTCATTCATTTTAGATTTCCTTTTATTAAAGTGCCCCTGTGACCAAAAAATCAATTCATATTTTTCTTTGGATTTCAAAACTATGTTAACAAAACACTAAGTGACCCACGTTTTAAGCCTTGATTTCAAAAAGACACCTCGTTATTTTAACTGTAATTTTCCTATTTAATGGTCCGCCATTACTAACATTATGTTCCTGAGAGAGCTGGATCGAGGAGAAAATGACGTCAAAGGCTCACTGGTTTAAGAATGCAATACGTGTGTACGCCGCAGAATTAATATGCAGCACGGGAGTTTTGGCTTTCAGACTTTTAAACTCTCACTTTGCATATATAAGAAGCTGCGTTCACACGCTGAAATTTTAAGCTAGTGAGCCTCTGACGTCACTTTTCCCTGGATCCAACTGTCTGAGGTCCAATCGGTCAGTTTTTAACGTGAGTAATGGCGGACCGTGAAATCCAGAATTTACACTCAAAGTAAACGGCCTTTGGATAAAAATCAAAGCTCAAAATTTTGCCAGTCAGGTGTTAAGCAAACACACTTTCAAAATCTGAAGGAAAAAAGGAAGTGGTTTTTTGATCACAGGGACACTTTAAGTAGTGGAAATTAAAGTTTATAGCAACCATCAGAATTTTTTGTGGCAGAAACGTTAGCTGTAATCCTTTCTGTATATTACGGGTGGCAGTTGAATGTTTCAGTGTTCACATTTTACAGGTACGCAGCAAGTGCGATCGAGAGTCTTTGTAATAAAATTACAGGGCAAGCGTGGAGCGCGTCCTACTATGAGTGGCTTTGGGCAGTACCACTGCTCCATTTCCTTAGAGGGGACTCGAGACCATTTGAGGAACCGGAAATGGATGGAAACTCAGATGCACCAGCGTGGTGGGGAGCTGAGAAACTCAAGGTTTCAAAAGAGAAACTCAAGGTTCAAAAGTGGTAAGAGAGACGTAGGGCTTCTCTACATGTTGTCGTACCCTTTCTCCTGGAAAGGAGTTTCTTCCTTCGCTCGCCCAGAGCTTACCAAAGTTGAGAAAGTAATCTGTTTTCTTCAAATTTTGTCGCTCTTTGTACAAACCTCAACTTAAAGTCTAAATTTGGGGTAGTCTGAAATTCATTTTAACAGAAAAGCTCCACCACAATATCGAATATCCCAGTAGCTAGTAGCTGAATCGGAAAGGGTGTGCCGCAGAACAGTGTCGCAATTTTACGACTTGATTTGTAATTACCCAGGCACTCCGTTGGAGGCCTGGGTTATAAATTGGGCTTCGTTTTTCACGTTCAGTCACAAATCACCGTTAAGGCTCTAAAGCGCATGCATGAAATCTAACAGCCCGCGTTACACTTGTGCCTGGGTGCAAGCAGCTATGCGTCTAGTTGTAATAGGACTGAGTGCAGTCCAATAGACCAATTTCTATATATTAAAATTCAGTCCTAAACAAAAGACATCCTCTCCTAGACTCTGGGGAATAAATATAAGGATTTGTATGAGTTTATTCCCCAGAGCCTCGAGATGATGCCTTTTGTTTAGGACTGAATTTTAATATATCGAAAGTGGGCTATTCGGTCGGTAATCATACGAGTGATTAAAGGGATTAAAAGGAAAGTACGGTCTAGGAAAAAAGTTTCTCTAAATCACGAAAACTTTTCCCCAGGAATTCGAAAATAATTGCCGTTTTGTCCAGTTCCGTGTTAAAATGTGACAAGAGCACTTTGAAGTTGCCTCTTTCTTGACTTAGAGAGCGCCATCTTGGTTATGACGTATTATGACGTAGCAATAGTCAACAAACGTGTTCGACCTTACCGATCGATCCTCTATCACTTTCTCAATGTTTTGTGACCTTTCTGCTTCGAGAAATATAAATATAAGATGAACTATGGTAAACGGTCTTGTGGTTCAACAGGTAGTAGGCCATGTAAGCCATAAGTGCGACAGAAACTCAAGTCACTTAATAGTTATAGATTTTCTAGTCAATCAAACTAGGCGGCAAAAATACCCCAGAGCAAATGTAAACAAGACAAAAACCTTGAACATGGGACAAAGAAATATTCACAAGTGTACCTTTTTCACTTTCTTCCTTCAGCGGCCGCCCGTCTTCGATGCTTCAGCAAAGGCATTTGTTTGCTTTCACACGGGAAAGCGTTTAATTCAGAATAAGCCGACGAAACTTTCAGATGTTGCGTCATAGCCTCGTTTGCATACACAAAAATAAAGATGGCGGATTTCAATTTAAATTTGCCAATTTTTGAAGCGTTATTGTTCGCTATTTAAACACATTTAGTCCAAATGAGTGGTCAAGTATGACAATACAGGTAAAGAACTTTTGATTCAGAGAAACTTTTTCGACACCGTACTTTCCCTTTAACAAAACTGGGCGACCGCTATTTGTTAATCAACAGTATGATTACAGACAGAATTGGACTCCACTCAGTCCTATTACCAATTAATCATAAATATTACACGAAAGAACGAAAAGCTGGTGCAAGGTGTATGTGGTGAAAAGCGTTAATGATTTTGATTAAAATCTCGGTTTTTGAGACTTAAAATGCAGTTTCGGTTGTGGTTGGCTTATCTAACTGTCCGAGTAAGGACTATACAATTGTAACTGTCCGACTACATGATAGGAAGCCAATTGGTAGAAAATACATGGTCTATTGAACCAATCACATTGGAGGAAAGTGTAATATTTACGGTTAACTTTATGATTGGATCGCTTTTTCGATAGAGCTAGTAGAGTTGGATCACATATTTTCAGACTTCTGAGGGAAGAATATTGCAAGTATTAAGATTATAAAGGGATGGTACTTGATGACAAGACAATAATCTATAATCGGCTTGCATTTGGTTCCTTTTACAAATTAAGGATTGACCGGTCATTTGTCAGTGCCTCGTAAGTTCTACTCTGCATTGCTATTATCCATAGTAGCTAACATAATTGATATTTTTTTCTGTCTTAACCACTGCTACTCTTTGCACTAACTGGAGACGTGATTGCTTTGATCATGGCTCATTAACTAATTCGGGATCGCGATATTTTGTTTTGACCCGTCAAAAGTAAGTAACATGAGATAAAAATCAAGTGAAGCTATGATCTTCGGAGTTGTGAACGCAGTTTTTGCAATTGCGTAGAGAAGCCTGAAAAATTCAGGACTTCAAAGGGATTTGAACCCGTGACCTCGCGATACCGTTTCGACGCTCTAACCAACTGAGCTATGAAGCCACTGACGTTGGGAGCTGGTCATTTCTGCGAAGATCATAACTTCACTTGATTTCATATCCGCAGTTCATAGATGATCCATTTCATATATCATTTCATCGATGAGATAAAAAATCGGTCACAATATGGATTGTAGTACATTAGGGGTTAGACATGGTTTACAATGATTGCAAGTTAAAAAGTTACTATACAAGACTTTCTTGGTGTTGACAAATGAATTAATCTGCATAACCTTTTCGTTGACAGCGATTTTGTGCCTCATCTTGCTTCAGCTTTTGAAGTTGATAGATTGTTGAGGAGGACTGTCCTTTTTGTTATTCCCGTCGGGCAGTTGGATGAGGTTGCTTTCACCGGATTGTTCCCTGTTTCTGATCTCTGTGTCGCTTTGATGACCTTCCTACCTCATGGACGGGTTAGCAAGGAAAAGGTTTGAAAACAATCTTGGGATGCAAGCGTTACGACACGAAAATTTGTAATTTTGTTTTTCGTTGGCTTAGTAT
This sequence comes from Montipora foliosa, assembly GCF_036669935.1. Classification (NCBI taxonomy): domain Eukaryota; kingdom Metazoa; phylum Cnidaria; class Anthozoa; order Scleractinia; family Acroporidae; genus Montipora; species Montipora foliosa. Next base: position 36,623,062 of record NC_090875.1, read on the forward strand.
GTGTAGTAAACAGATTTAGACCTAAAAACGTTCTCTACAAAAACATTCACGAGCTTTCTCGCACTTAAAACATGCCAATTTTTTATCTGAAAATGGGACTATTGTGGCCGAAAACGCACGTATTTTGAACGAAAATAAAGCTTTTTAAATTTTCAACTATTTTTCATTCCAAAGTGTCATATACACGTTACGAACTTAAGAAATCCGCAAGATATAATTTGATAAGATGCCAACAGCTTTAGTGAACTGGCAAACCAAATTCAAGACAGGAAAACAAGCAAAGAACAGCAACAAAAGGCACATTGCAGAAAAAGCATCACTAGCAGAGTATGGTTAGCCTGTGCTCTGTGTGCTCGTTCCTGTGTGACCATCTTTAATTTCAGAATCTTTGCTGAGATGATCTTGATAGCATGTATCCTGTAAAGAATAGTTTTTTGCAATTTTTAAGTATTATTTTCGTCCCCTAGTCGTTACTTCCACTTTTTGGGGAATTTCTACTAGCTTCTTTTTTTCGGTATTAGCATTTATTTCAAGTTCCTCATTTCACCGACTCAAATAAGTTAGTTTCGAATTTTACGTCAACAAAGGCACAGAGTCGAGGTTCAGTCGAATAATTTGCATTTCCACTTTTTTTTAAACAAAGGTGAATGCAAACTATTCCTCTGGACCTCGACTCTATTCTTTTGCCTTGGCTAAATTCGAAACCAGCCAATTCTTGCTGTCTTTTGTCTTTTTTGATTGGTAGTTGAAAACTATTGAGAGATGTGTACAAGCGATGGTTAATATAATGGAGAATGAAAAAGGTTCAAACAGGTTAGTTTACTAGTCATTAATGACGATTGGTTCATGTTTTGCGGGCGTCTATCGCGATATAGATCCACGACGAGGGAAGGTTTAAGAGCACGAAAGAACCGTAAGAGTAGCTTTCAAGTCGTACTCATCTTACTCAGTCGCCGGTCCAACCGGAGCCCTTTTTCGATAAGGCATTTGAACTTATTGCTTGCCAAATGCCAGCCTTAAAATAATGTTGAAGGAGCAATACGGTTCTTGTGTTAATGAAAACTTTGCAATTATTTTCAAGAAAATCCTATTGTATGTAGCCTTAAGAAACGCAATGAATTATACATTTATAAGCACTATAACAACCATTTATCTGTATATACTGACAGCATTGAAATTTACGGGTCATTCGTCGAAGTTGCCTGAAGAGGCTGGTCAATAACAGAGCTGTCGCAATAAAACGATGAAGCTCTGGGCTGAATTATGAAGACTAATCATCACTCCTCTATTATTTTTGTTTTATTCATCAGAAATTATATGTCACACTCTACAGCCAATATCGAGCATTTTACTCAGTAAGGACTCTACCATACCCACTTTTTAGAGAATAATACATGGGCGCACAGAGGTATGAAATTTCTCTTCTCGTGTTCATCTCGATATCTCACTCGTGAGGTATAGAGTTGAAAACTCGAAGAGAAATGCCATATCTCGGCGCTCCCATCTCTCTCCCTGCTATATATAGTACAGTAAGGTAGGGAGGGGATATATTAGCAACTAATTGCCTTATTTACGTAGGATCATCACCCTATTCCCGTTTGGATGGTGATTTGTCAGCGATTTCTGAGAAATACAAGCAGACAAGGTTAATTTGGGATCAGAAATCAACCCAACTAAGTAAGCAAGTGAAACTGTGGCTCAACCAGGAATCGAACCTGGGTCTTCCAGAATATCGGTCGGATGCCTTAACAACTAGGACACTGAACCAACCACAAAGACAATACATACACAACACAACTGTGGCTTCATAGCGGCTAGGCCCGAGGAGACAATTTCACACACTTTCTGCAATCAGGATCACGTCATTACTGCCCATTGTCATTGTGGTTGGTTGAGTGGCCTAGTGGTTAAGGCATCCGACCTGTAATCTGGAGACTAGGTTCAATTCCTGGCTGAGCCACATTTTCGAATTGCCATCCAAAAGGGAATAGGCTGGTGATCGTAAGTAAATAAGGCAATCAGTTGCTAATATATCCCCTCCCTACCTTTGTAGGGATATTTAGCCATGCATCGCTGATCGACCGGGGAGTAGTGACGTGATCCTGATTGCAGAAAATGTGTGAAATTGTCTCCTCAGACCTAGCCGCTATGAAGTCACAGTTGTGTTTGTGTTTTGTATGTGTTGTCTTTATGGTTTCATTGTGGTTGGCTCAGTGGCCTAGTGGTTAAGGCATGCGAGCGGTAATCTGGAGATCCAGGTTCAACACATTTTCACTTGCTTACTTAGTTGCGTTGATTTTTGTTCCTAAATTAATATATATATAAGAAACGAGGACGGACAACTTCTGACGTAATAAAAGTTTGAGAATTATAGCATAAATTCGCAGCCAGGGGGACGCAGCTCATATTGATAGATTGTTACTCGCCAGGAAAGCCTACTGGACCGCACAACTATGCACACTTAATCCTCACAGTCTTAACAAAAGACGCGAGTTCAGATCGCGTCCTCTATAATACTTAATTAGCGCATCAGTATATACCGTGTAATTAAGTTCTTTGCAACGGATCGGGAAAATTCCGCCGTTTGCGAATTCTTGCCTGTTAAGCTTATTTAAGCTTATTGTCAAGGTTTGTATTGTATTACGCAACGTCATTTACATTTACATTCATTTACATTTTTTACGTTTAGTTATAAATTCTTGCAAATTTGTAAACCTACTAGAATTTTTAGCTTTTTTGATTTTTTATCTGTAAATAAGTTCCACATCTGAAGAAGGCCGAAACGTCGTATTAAAGCCGCAACAGTTAGAAGTTTGCTTCATGTTTCATCATTTTACACTAACCCAAAAATTCACATTGAAGCACTGTATCCTTCTTGGATCCTTCTACTGGGAGCTCATCGTTTGGTTTACCACATTTATTCTGTCAATCATATAATATCAAATGAATGAAACCAAAAGAGACGTCGATTAGTGTGACCATTTTCTCATTGTAGGCCTCAAGAGGAAATCACTGGCTTCACAATGTCTTCATGTTTGAAGCTGGCTGTGATGTTCACCGAAAAAAACTCCTTCCGAGATCACACTGAGCTAATCTGCCTTTCGATAAAGCTGTTTCTTATAAGCATCCACAAATGGGAAATTGACCAAGAAAAGATTACCGAGGAAACTGAGCGTCAGACGGAATTTGCCATCGGTCAACTTTTACAGAAACTTCAGTTAAAATTTGCTCATGAGTTTCGCTGGGAGATAGCGTATCACATCCAGGGACAGCGTCTTACAAAACAGCTTCAGGTGTGACATACAATTTATGTTCTACCAGAGGATCCTCTTAAAAGCTGAAGATTTGTCTCAATCCGGACAGAAGAAGACCATCATAAATTCTTTTTCATTCTTTAGGTTTGGAGCAAGCTTTTGAGCGTCGCGGATGGATGTCGGGCAGGTGAAATCTACCGCAGTCATTTGGGAAAACAATTTGAAGACCAAGCGGCAAAGGTAAAGTCTCCTAATGTAAATTGCTATTGATTCTTTCCCTTACGCTTTCGAAGAACGATATCTGTCATTATGGCTTGTTCAAATCTCTTGCCTCGATCTCAAGTTTGGGTGACCTCCTTCTGGTTATTTCTAGATAACACCAATCATGTTCTATCAGTCAATTTTCAAGTACTTGCCTAACTTATTTATTTTATTTATCCGACCTGAAGGGAAAAAACGACAACAGCAACAAAACAACTTAAACGTAAGAAGAAATTTATCTAAATTAGTTTGGTAAGAACAATAAACTGTCCCTTGTGACCGGAATACGTTTTGACGCAGTCTTTGCATTACTAGAAGCGAAATTCCCAGTCAAAGTAGTTCATTGAATCGCTCATAATCGACAGTCAGTGTAAAGAGTCTTTTGACCGTTGGAGACTAAAAGTTTCTCCTGGAACTTGTCGGGCAATTTTTCGCGAGAGACGTTTTCACAATCCTCGATAAGTTGCTGGACAGTTGTTCAATTAGGTAACGCTTCTTCTCTCTCTTTTGACTTTTGTACTCGTGACTTGAATGTACCTTTGTCTTAGCCACCCACCTTGTCATTTTGACGCAATTCGCCAGAAAGGTGCTACACTACGCAATGTTGGAAAAATACGCTGCAAAAAAGTGAAAAGCGAAACTCGACTGTACTTTTGATAACAGTCTCTGCAGTGTCTCTCGCCACAGTTTTGGCAGTTGTAGGTTTATTTCATACAAGTCATTATGTCTCGCAAAAAGTTGATAAGGGTAAAATTTCCACCGTAAAGAGATAACGTGGTGACGTTTCGCGCATTAGCCTTTTGTCAGAGCGAATAGAGGGATTGTGGGTTGTGTTTTTATATAGGGGGAGGGGGGAGGAGGAGCTATGCTGTTGGTGGAAGTGTGGTGATTTGAAGTAACGAATGGATTAGTTGAACGATAGAGGTTTTTTCGGCTCTCTGTGTTTCCTTGAAATAGGGAAAGACCTCAAATTGTCATGTTGTGGGTAGAGTGGCTCAGGAGGTTGAAATCAGTAGCGCGCAACAGGTGTCGATGGATCGTCTAGTTCCTGAGATCTTGTTAGCGTTTTGGATCAAAGGACAAGTTTTGCATCGTGAGCGTGTGGATTTGAAGGTTCCCGGTTGGTTGTCGATCTTCGCTGACTAGAAAGTTGTCTATGGTCTTGTCGCATTTGAAAGATACGAATGTTGTAAGTGGCTACCCGAATGGGCAAGATGGAGCAATACTGTCGCTCGGGATTGCCCGTATTGTTCCCGCAATAAAATTTCGCCGAAGTCCAAGCGGGTGTGATTTCTCTGTCGGGATGGAACTAGAAAACAAGAAAACCGAAACTCGCCATCACTTTTGCATATAACTGGCTTCCTTTTCAGTGCTCGAAAATAAACAAGTACGAAGATCATTTTTTCAGTGTTCTTTATGCCATATAATAAATCCGTTATTGACCAAGGTAGTGAAATCAAGATGGCTGGATATTGGCCTCGTTCCTTTTTTTGCGTTTTTATAGACCTCGACTTCGTCCAGGTCCATAAAGATGCAAAAAGAGAACTTGACCAATATCCAGCCATCTTGACCCCGTGTTTGGTCACTAATATATATTTATTTTGTTCTCCAGCTTCTCAGCGGTCCGGAACCCTTAATCCCTGAATCTGATTGGCTAATCGCGCGCTCTAGCGCGCTTTTCTCATCCGGACCCCGACTACGGACCGCTCCGATATAAAGAAGCAAATAAAGCCATTTTCGATTTTTCGTGAAAGTTTGTTGCTTTGATTTGAAGCTTATTACTCAACTGTATTTCAAGCCGTGCGCTCCTTTTTCGCTTATATCAATTTCTGTCACGTATCGGACATTATAGGCCCTTTCATAGTCATGCCCATAGAAAAAAAATAAACACGTTATTTGCCGGCCTAGGTCGGTCCGTATTGGGGAAAACTGTGTCCTCGGTTTCGAGTATGGCCCTCAGCCTGCGGCCTCGTGCCATAATCGAGACCTCTGGCACAGTTTTTGCAAAGGCGGACCTCCCGGGCGGCAAATAACATAAAAATATATAAATTTGACTCGTCAAAGGGTCGTTTTTTAGAATTCTGTAATCTTTAGGGGGGTTATTTTTTACTGTAAAGTTGTGTGGGTGATAGGTGATGGGGAATGGGATTCTTAGGTTTTTCTTCGTTTGATTTTCTGCGATGTATGTAGCGCTGTTTCCTGTGTTGACCGCAGGGTCGGGATAGCCACACTTACAAAAAAAAAAAGTGGCACATTACCTCGGCTTTTCGCTGAAATTGTTGTTTTGACTGCAGAGGCATTTGAGCATAAGAAATTGAGAGTGAGATTGAGTTCTTACACGTTGTGGATGGGAGGAGGAGTGTAGTAGGCAAATGTGTGAATCATTTGGTTTGTAATGTACGGCGGTGTTGATTGACACAGTTACCGATGAAGCGTTTGTAAAGATCAGGTTTTGGTCCGTTGTATTCAGAGAAAAATTTGTGTTCGATACAGCCAAAAAAAAGGTTGGAGTATTTATATCCCATCTTGGTTCCCATTGCGACGCCATTAGTTTGCTTGTAATGTTTCTCAAAGCCTTAAACAGGTTCTAGGAATAGAGGTAATTAGGTTTTGGGCAGTATTTGGTAATTGTTGTTTGCTTCAGTACGAGGTCCTGGGTGTCTTTTTTGGTTGTCCGAAGAGAGGTTATTTCTACTGAGTACAGAAAAATAGATGTTGGTTTAGTTGAAATGTTTAGTTGTCAAAGAATGTGTAAGAAGTGTATTCTCCATCAATAATAATTGGGTCACCTGCACCACTCTGAATCTGAAAGTCTTCTTTATTATTTTTGCAAGATGCAAGAAATTGACCTATGTGAGATGTTTTGTGACGTTAACCTTGATCAACACGACAAGGTCATTGGAGAGTCCCTCACCAAACTTGCCTTTAAAGCGGTGGAGAAGATAATAAATGTAAGTATAATCACCTTCACATGGGAGTATTCGTCACGACTATAATCCCCCTGTCCCACAAGTGCCATGTTCCAGTGGTTGTTTATTACTTCGAGCTTCGAGAGTGTTCAATACTGGCATGGGTATAGCAAATAAAATACAGTAAGATTGATGGGAAACAGTCGTACTGTTGACTCTGTTTCATTCATACAGGTCTGTTTCGGATAGAGCGAAAGTTCTACACTCATTAGTGCTTAGTACAGACAAACGCCATCAACCGAAAACCGGAATAGAACACGAAACATAAGTTGGTTCAATCCACCTTTCGACCAAAATGCAAAAACGAACGCCGGAAAGAAGTTTTTGAAGATTGTAAGGAAATGCTTTCCCCCGGAAAATAAACTCCACAAGATTTTCAACACCAACACCGTCAATATTTCATACAGCTGTATGCCGAACGTGCGAACACTAATCGAAGGAAACAACAAAAGAATACTACATAGCGACGCAGATACAGAGAACAACAGAAATTGTAACTGCGACAACAGGAAGACAGAAACGTACGTAGGTCTAACTGCCACCTCTTTCAAAGCGCGACTAGCGAACCATAAGGCGTCATTTAACATCTAAGCGAAATGCAACAGAACTCAGCAAATACATCTGGCAAGTGAAAGACAACAACCTTCACTAAGCAATCAAATTGAGAATACTAAGCAATGCACCGCACTACTCGAAGACGACGAAAAAATGCCGACTATGCTTTACTGAGAGGTTTTCATCCTATGCAAGTCAAACATCGCTGCATTAAACAAACGAAAGAAACTCGTCAGTAAATGCAGACACAAGGGTAAATTCCTATTACAGAACGTTAAATAATAAGAATTCCTGCGTTACAACGAACAAATCTCGGAATGAAATTTAGCGTGAGTCACTCTATTGAAGCTTATTACTCAACTGTATTTCAAGCCGTGCGCTCCTTTTTCGCTAATATCAACATTTTAGGCCCTTTCATAGCAATCCCATAGAAAAAAAAAATAAACACTTTATTTGCCGGCCTAGGTCGGTCCGTATTGGGGAAAACTGTGTCCTCGGTTTTTGATTATTTGATTATTTATTTATTTTTGTAAAAGCGTGTTATAAGTTTGAGACACTAGAATCGCGGAACTCTTTGTATTTCTGACAAGCAGAAATGTTCTAAGCAATGTGCTGTGGTAAACAACATGCTGTTTTTATCTAAACAGCAGTATTTTAACAGTGTAGTTGCTGATAATGACCAACTCTCTTTTCAAAACTGTTTCTAATTTGCTCTATCCTAAACAGAACCCACAGTATCCTCCCAGTTTCGATGATACTTGCCTGGCATTAGACAGGGTTTTTCAGCTGTTTCTGACACAGTTCTATCGCAATTAGAAATTATCACCTGCTCATCTGCTTTTTGTTGTTTTAAGGAAGTGAGCGAAGGTGATGTTTTACGCCTAATAGGGTCGTCAGTGAAATCGTGCAGTCTTGATCCAATTCCTGCCTCTCTTTTGTTAAAGTGTCTGGATTCTTTTTTACCTACTTTGGTGAAAATTATCAACCTTTCTCTGTTTAAAGGTGTGTTTCCTGATTCTCTTAAAGTGGCCAAACTCACTCCTATTCTTAAAAAAGCTAATGCTGATCATGAAGTTGTTTCAAATCTTCAGTTTTTATCTAAACTGATTGAAAAGACTGTTGCGTATCAGCTTAATTGTTGTCTTGCTGGACATGATCTTCATGCTTTGTTTCAGTCGGCGTATAAAGCTATGCACAGCACTGAAACGGCTTTGGTACGTGTCTACAACGACATCCTTCAATCTGTTGATGCTGGCGACTGTGTCATTCTGATTTTCCTTTATATGTCAGCTGCGTTTGATAGTTGTTCATGATGTCTTACTTGATAGACTTGCTAATCGTTTTGGTGTGAGGGATGTTGTTCTAAGCTGGTTTAGTTCGTACCTCACGAATAGGAAGCAATTCGTTGGTATCAATGAGTCTTCCTCGTGCCCTGTCAACCTTGATTTTGGAGTGCCACAGGGCTCAGTACTAGGGCCTCTTCTTTACTTGCTCTATACCTCTCCATTAGCTGACGTTGTTAAGCGTCATAAAGTCAGTTATCATTTTTACGCTAATGATTTTCAGTTGTATTTGTCGTTTAAGGGCACCAACAGCTTGTACAATCAAGACAGTCTTTGGAGCAATGTCTCACTGACATTTCATCGTGGATGCTTCCTAATGGTTTGAAGTTAAATCATGATAAGACAGAGCTGACGTGCACCCACTCTAGGTTTCTTAGTTGCCCTCCATTAGATGAGATCGTAGTTTGTGGTGAAACTATTGTCCCTTGTACTTCTGCTGTTAATTTGGGAATAGTTTTCGATGAATGCATGACTGGGGAACTTCAAGTCAGCAAAATTTGCAAGTCGTCTTACTTTCACTTAAGAAATCTGTCTTCCATTAGGAAATATCTTACTACTAATGCTGCTCACACTATTGTTCACGCTTTCATTTCCTCTAGACTCGATTACTGAAATGCTCTTCTTTATGGGCTCCCTAAATATCTTATTGACAGGCGTGTTGTCGCTTTCACAGGGAAGTTTGATCACATCACCACTGTGTTGATTGATCTTCATTGGCTTCCTGTATACTATAGAGTTATCTTCAAGTTGCTTCTGCTCACTTATAAGACCTTAAATGGTCTGGCTCCTTGCTATCTGTATGATCTTCTTTCTTATCGTTCCTCTGTTACAAATAAACTTCTTGTTGAACCTAGAGCTAAGCTCACCACTTATGGTTTTCGGTCCTTTTCATTCGCCTCTCCGAGACTTTGGAATAGGTTACCTTTAGATATTCGTTTTTGCTCCTCAGTTGCTAGTTTTAAAAGCAGACTCAAAGCGTTTCTCTTTACATTATTTCTTGATAATAGGAAATTTAAGTAGTTATTTGATTTTTCTTCTTAATCATTTTCGTTTTTTATCGACTGATTTGATATTTCTTTCGTCATTTGATTTTATCATCATCATTTCAATAATTGTTGTTTGAAATAATAATAATATTTTATAGATCGTTTATAGAATAAATAATATTTATTGTATAATAACATTCTATAGAATTTAATGTTTTTAAATCGTTTTATTGTAAATTACTGTAAATTGTAAATTGTTAAGCGCCATGGACAGCGATACATGGATATGAGCGCTATATAATTAACAATTATTCCATGAGCGCGCGTTGGATATGAGATGATAGCTAGCCACCGAGGCGCGTAGCGCCGAGTTGGCTATAATCATCTCATATCCAACAAGCGCGAGTGGAATAATTGTTTTATTAAAAACAGCCCCAAAATATAGAAAACTACAATCTCGGACAAAACCTGTTTAGACAAAGCGGCATTTTTGGTACTCCAACCACTTACCCAAACGTTCAGCTTAAAAGCCGCCCTTTCCCCTCCCCCCAAACTCAATGTTGCCTTATCTTGGTCGGAAATTTGCTGTAGAACATATGACAATATTCAGCAACATTGACTGAGGGGGAAGGGGAGTGGGAAGGGGGGAGTACGTAGGGGTGTGTCAAAATGGAGGTGAATTAGTGTCACTGTCTCAACAGTTTTGTCCGAGATTGTAGACTACAATAAAAATAAAAAGGCCCAAAAAATCACGCATATGCTTGCCGTGTTTGTAGATCATGGTATAATGGTTCATAACCCATGATGGCTTAGCCAATCAAAACTCTCGAATTGCATTATCCAATGATCCAGTTTCTAATAAATAAAGTTATTATTATTATTTTCATAGCACCTATGCTACACTAATTAGAACGCGCGAACAAAAGAAAGAAAACAATGACGTTGCGATATGATGTTTTATAATGTATGACATATTCCCTGTAGATCACTCTGTATTAAGCACTGTAGAGTTTAGAGCTTTCGCTCTATACGAAACAGACCTGTATGCATCAAACAGAATCAGAAGTACGACCGTCTTTCATCAATCTTATTTTATTTGCTGTACTCGTTGTAGTATTGTGCACTCATGAAGCACGAAATCATTAACAACCACTGGAACATATATGTATATATATATATCTGTGTGTATATTATTCCATTAAAAAATTCGCATACATTATGCATGAGTTTTAAGAGCTTTTTCTTTCGTTCTTTTTCTTTTTTTTCGTGAGACAAATAATTGCAATTTCATTTTCTAACTTTTTAATTTGTATAGTTCATTAGTTGTATTGTTACACGTATTGTTCCATGTCGACAGTTACCTTTGTTATCATTCTATTGTTGTAAACTTTCTTTTAATTTGTAGGGTAACTTAGTTGGAGTATTGTTCATTTATTGTTATTAGATCCTATTTAAACTTCATTTGTAACTACACTTTTATCAACTGATGAAGGTCGTGAGACCGAAACTTTTTGTAAAGTTCTTATTTTTTACCTGTTTTCACATCAATAGTTGTTTTTGATCGGTCTCCATTTTAACAATTTTTACTATAGGCTAAGCTGAATTGGACTGTGAATCCATTGCGATCCTTTTGGTATCGACATCATTCGTTGGCTCGGGAAGCACATGAAACTATGTATATTTAACAATTATTCACGGAGGTGGAGGTGAATAGTACTTGGCTAATCACCTCCGAGCTAGCCAATCAGCCTTCGCCAAAAGTACTATTCACTTGTGTGGTAAATACTAATTCTGTATAATACATATATATATATATATATATATATATATATATGTGTGTGTGTGTATGACGTAATGAATACATGAGAATCATGCAATTGAATCGCGGATTGAACAAATTTCAGTGCAAATTATCGTCGCTGTTATGAGCGCTACGCTCGGTCTCCTGAGTATTTCAGGCCTTTCTCTTACTACTGCTTAAGTAGCGCTCGTAACTGCGAGGATCATTTACGCTGAAGTTATGTTTTACTGGGCAATCAGAACTTGGGAATCAAAAGTTTTAATTTTTAACTGTAGGAAACGGTGGTGCCATATGCATGTCGGTGCGGAGGAGAAACACGAGTTGAAAAGTGTCAAATTTCGACTTTTCGAGCGTTAGCCCTTCGTCAGAACGAAGGGCTAACTCTGCCGCTCTGACGAAGGGCTGACACTCGAAACGTCAGCTTCGTTATCTTTTTATGGTGGAAATTTGACCCTTTTCGACTTTTTTGGTATCAAATTTAACACCTCGGGTTGTCCTTGAGTGATATGCATTGTCTTTGATGCAGTGGTGAAGGAGGTGTCCTCTATAGCGTTCAATTCCCGAGCTATATTATAAGCTATCATATATTTGATTAATATTATATCAGTTTTGATGTCTGTTGGCAGAAGCTGTGGATAAAGTTCTTGCGGTGTAAATTTTGGAGTGACAAAACTTTGTTTAGGATAGCCCAAAGATCTGCATAAACTACAAATTTGAATGCGCTGTGATTGACAGTACCTTCAATTGTAATCCCTTCTAAGCGCATCCTAAGGTTATGGTTAAAAGTGACTGAAAGTTGCAACTTTATCATAAGTTATCTAACCAAGGCCCTGTGTTTCAGTCACGAGAGAGGGAAGACACTGACCGTGCCTTTAAGACGCTAAGTCAGGGCTCTACACTTAGCAAAAGAACTGAAAAGTGTGGGGAACTTCTCTCCATTTTGCTGGCAAAGTCATGGCCAGAAAACCCTCGGGAAGACATCTTGCCAGGCTTGGACCCTGTGACGGTGGAATTTCTTCTTTCATGGAACCCAATGGCTGGATATTTCAGATTCTTTGGTATTTATTTTGATTGTAAATTCATTAGACTTGTCGTCAGCTGAAAATTTTTTGCAAGAATTTCTCCTAAACTGCCGCTCAGCTGGCAACTTCTTCTACTTCAACTTAAATAATATGATGATTGATTGTTGAACTCAGAATTTTGCCTCGTGTGAAACTTGCACTGTCTGTTCAGTAGTCGTGCAACAGAGTACGTCAGATGTTTTGTATGTAGTTAGCCCACTATCTGTAGGAGAAGAACAAATAACTGAAACGATGGCCTGTTGCCCAATCCAAAAGAAACAACTACAGCTTCATCAAAGAAAGAACTGTTTAGGGAATAGCTTTTTACGAATTGCATTGTTCCTTATCCACTTAATCTTGGATGCTTCTATTTTCACATAGGGGATGAATCTGGAAGAGGGCGTATTTTAACTCCTGATGGTGAAGCAGCACTGTTCCTGGCAAAATCCTTACTCGCAGCTCTCGTGAAAAGTATCTCCGATGCTTCAATAACAGTTGTTATTTTGGAACTTTTGCATAAGTACAAGAATAGATTTCTACAACTTCTGGATGCAGATTCTTCATTACACAACATGCAGGCTGCTAGGGAAACCGAAAGAAGTCTAAATGAACGAATTAGAGAAATCCAGAAATTTCAAGAGTTGAAAACGAAAGTATCGAACTTCATCCGCATGTGTGAAATAATTCCGCCGGGTGAGAATTCAACATACAAACTGACTGACTGACCAACCAACGAAATGTGAAATCATGTTGGCGTACATCTCACAATGTATTTTTTGCTGTTACAAATTGCCGCGATATTTAGCACTTGTTAGCACTTGTTAGCACTTGTTAGTACGGATTATGTTCGTTGATCCAGGAGTTAAGCTCGGTTGGTTTCGTGATATCTTTGATTGGTAACATGTTTCCAGTGAGCCCCTCTGAAGTTCAGTGGGATAGCTTTTGGACTCGGTTTTTCCGATGTTAAAAAAATGTTTATAATGAACATGTACGTTAAAGAATATACGATGGGAACTGAAACTCCCCTGCATCCTAAACTGCATAATTTTTTACTTTAGCCACCGCTCCTTCAGTGAGTTCAGTCATTGATATGGACCTTTTCGGTGTTCTACGAGAGTTATGTTCATTTCTTAATACCTTACACTGATTAAATGACTAAGAAACGTCAATGGAACTTTCCGAAGGGTGTTTTGATGTGTGTAGAGTAGTGAAAGGATCATCGGAATGTCATGAAAACAGCCATGATATAAAAACTCAGCAACCAGAGACTGATGAACTGATGGTCTCAACCTGTCAAAATCTCAAAATCCGTAGAGACAGAAAAAAACGTTTTCTTATTTTTTTTTCTCTGCAGTTAATGTGACAGCCATAAAGAAGAATGTAGAGATAGATGTCTCCCTTTTTGAAATCGGCAATCTGTGTCAGCGCAATGGTGACAACAGCGTTGAGATCAATTTTTTTGACCTGCCACCTGAAATTAGTGAAGTGTTGTATCCACTTTATAAAGTGCAAGAAAGTTCAACTTTTCAGGAACTCTGGGAACAATATGGAAAGAGAGCCCAGACATCAAGGAAAAATGACGAGACACAGCCAAAGGAACTCAGCATTTTTAAGGTGTTGGAATCTGTCTGGAAACATGCTTACGAAGACTGGGAACAAATTGCTGTCAGCACTTTGGATGGTTCAATAAACCTTGGAAATGTTGACAAGTTCTTTGGCGGCTATAAAGACAAAAAGCAAGATCTCGAGACAGAATTGTTTTGCATTTTCAACTTGCATCGTTCTCATTCAATCACTAGTGGTCAATTGAAGACGATGGCTAAGAAGCGCGCCGAACAAATGCAACTCTATCAGCAGATTCATCAATACGCCAATGCAGCGGAAACTATTTGGGACTTCAAACAAGCGATGGGGTTTAGTGGAGACTTCACGGTTGTTGAAGACTTGCGAAATCAAGTAAGAAGGGTGAAATTTCGAACGCGATCAAACGGGGGGTGCGTGTACTGTGCTATTGTCAGTTTTGATAAAAACTTCTTGAATCAGAGCCAATAATGTTTTTTCTGAATAAATTTGATAGCTAAATCTGATCCCTAGCATCATATCCTAAGCTTTGGATGTTTTCCGGTGAATTTGATATGTAACGTTTTGATTTTATTAGTTTAGTTACATGTTATTATTGGCAAATTTTAGAGTGGTAATGTTGATTTATAATTTGAAAACACTATTAAGTCCCTGAAAACTTTACCTGATTAACTATCGTTGCTCATCATGACATCAGTTGTTTTCGAAACCCGAAAGTTATTCATATTCATCTTTTAATCGTCAGAGTGAATACATTGTAGTAGTGGCCTTTTCAGGGATGCATTTATAGGATGAAATGATAACTACTGACGATTTTGCATGTGAGGTATACTGGAGCGACCCTTGAGGCAGACGAGGAGGGTCATTGCTCTTGTAGCTCCTTAAGACTAAAAAAATGAAAAGCTACCACTCTAAGCTGTTATTTTTGGATTCTAATTCATAGCTGTCAGCTGAGTTCAAGGGAAAATGTTTGAAGACGATTGGGCATGAATTAACTGAAGCTGGCCGAGCGCTTGAGCGTTTGAATGTGGATAAAGCTCAATGCTTAAAAAAGGTGGTGGAGAGTAACCGGCTTGTGGAATGGCTTCGCACAACAATAGCTTGTAAGCACAGTTAATCTACTTTACCCGAGTCATTGAGTTGGACCTCGAAGACATCCATGCACAGAGTTCCTTATAACATAAACTTTGTCCAGATTTGTAAGTAGTTTTTTTAGGAGAGGGAAGAGCCTACGGATTACACAGAAAAAAAAAACCCTTTCAGAGAAAAGAAGAGAGGTAACGACCAATTCAACCCACTTGGGAGGGGTGGGAGGCGGTCCTTCTCGATCAGTAACGTTCCATGCCCGCCCCCTGTTATGTCATGAACCCTGGGATATTTCAGGGTACAAAGTTAAATGAGATTGGGATCGATATGTCAAAGCAGCGCAGAGTGATCATGATTATCATCCTAGGTTGTCTCTCTTTTACATGCCTGTTTTACCATTTGATGTAGCCTGCAAATTTTAATCTTTTCAATAATGAGCTAAGGGCAAATTATAACGTGAGAAGAGCGTTGATACGTTAGAATGGTTCAGTTTGTTACCTCGATTTGCCAACATATGTTTGGTTGCTTTTATTTTCCCAGCGACACAAGAACTCAAAGTGTTAGTCGACTTGGCTTTGATATCCGCTGGTGAGAGTGACATTGAAACTGATCGCATATCGAACCTTCATACGAGTTGTTTAGGATTTGCTCCTCTCATATTCGAACTTAAAGAAACCGAGAGACACAAAGTCGATTTTGCGCAGTTGATGAAAGCTTGCGAATCAGTGTGGAAAGCTGTTGAGGTTGATCGAAGATTACCGCAGAAATTGGTAAGAAATAAGTTAATTGCAGGTAATGTAAAATGATAGGTATTTAGTGCTTGTTATAATCAAAAAAGAGCCCGCGAAAAATTGATCAAATTATGTTAAGCTCCGTTAAGGATGTATAGATATTTTGCCTGTAAGAACGTGATTTTAAGGTGTGATGTCTTTTTGCGTTAGTTGGACACTAGCCGACACTTGGAATGGCTTAAAACGGTCAAAGAATCGCATGGATCAGTCGCCATGACTTCGTTAGTCCAAGCCGAAATGATCAACTCCAGCGGGGTATACGTTGTGGGTAGACTGAACCGCGAACAAGACTCAGGATCTGAGAAAGGAGAACGTTTATCTTTGGATCATGTGGTGTGTTTGACTGTCCCCCTCAAAAAAAGTGAAGGAGAGAATGCACAGGATGTACTGTATTCGCTTGATGAAATAAAGGATTTACAGAGTAAATTGATGCTGATTGCTGGGAAGGCAGAGAAAGGGAAGGATGAGGTGGACACTTTTGTGCAGGTAAGGAAAATGTCCCACTTAGAAAATTTATATACAAGAGGAGCGTGGAGGACTGTAATTTTTCCATTTAAAAAATATTCCTCTTGTTCTTTAAGCTTGGTGGCTAGATCAGTTCATCACAGCAAGGAGAAATATGCGTTTAGACCGGCGTTCTGGCTTAATTTTCGAGGGGGTGGGTTTGGGAGACTGTAATGTCTGGGAGAATTGACTGGTTACTTTGAAAATGTTTCAGTAAAAAGCTGTAAAGATGAAAGTATAATTTTAATATTACTTTAAGAGGAGCCTATTTTGTCTATTCCTATAATTCTAAGAAACAGTGTCCAAAGCAGCGCTATCGCATTGATTATTATCCAAAATATTTCCAAATGGTCTGGATAAATGAAGACAAACTAGTATTCTTAAAAAATGGACAACAACCTTGAGTTTCGATCGATCATCGATCATCGATCATCCTCAGTTGCAATTGTTCGTTACAGTGCGAATTTGAACTTACGTTAGTACATCGCCATTATAATTTTAAATTACCGGTATAAACGCTACCATACTAAATGCAAACGATGGAATAATGCGCGCGCAAACAGTATTATAAAAGAAAAAACAAACTTAATTGCTAAATGGCTGGAAATTACAACAACAACAAAAACAACACCAAAAACCACAAAAAACTGACGCTAAAACATAAATGTAGCTAAAAAGATAGAGTTGGCTCCGCATGTTTTAGCTGACTATTTAAACAGGGATTTTCCCAGCGAATATGAGCAGCCTCTTTGAGCAACAACTGGAAAAGATTAAGTGCCGTATCTAAAATGGAAAAGCAGCCCTCAGAACAGTCTTCGACATTCGTCATGGTGTTGCAAATGTTGGAAAATGTGAGAAGTCCTGTCCCTTCTCAGGTGCTCAGGAATGCGCCTACGTAAGGTAACCTAAAAACTTTACTCAACTAATGGCAACCAAGTTCAACCCTCTGTTTCAGTTAAGTATTTTCAAGAGATCATGAGGTGAGAGAACACATCCCCCATACATGGGCCTCTTCCAGTGATAATCTTTTTTAATCTAATTTTAGCGCGTAGTCAAACTGCGAGGCTATTTTAGGAAAGACACCTAATTGGTCAATTTAAAAGACGTAATAACATTGAAGGTTAAATTTAACAGTTAATCAGATATGCAAAAACTTGCGCCTGGATTTTCGGAGGGCAGTTCGTAAGGACAGAGGAAGTAAAATTCTTACCGTCTGGCGCTTTGAAAGAGCTCTAGCTCTCCAAAGAGATGTTTTTCGCTTTAGGTCGTTCAGTACTTTTCGAGAAACGACTTCACAGCGGGTTATGCAATTCTTGTCAGAAGTCATGGCGCCTGTTGTGAATCAGTCATGCAGAGAAATGGCAAGACTAATTTTCGAAGTAAACTTAGGACAAACAAACAGAATATCATTTTTCTGCCCAGCTAGCACTTTGAAAGTGCTTTCCAAAGTGCAAAGAGGCTTCTCTCGATCCAAAAGATGTGATACCGGGATTTTTGGAGCAAAAGTCCTGACAAACGGAAAACAAGTATTTTAGCTGTCCTGCGCTTTGAAAAACCTTTCGAAAGAGATGTTTTTCGATTTGATCAGTTCAGTAATTTTCGAGAAACGACTTTCGTTCGTGTTTATTGGAATGCAATTCTTGTCAGCCGTCACGGCATGGCGCCTCATGTGAACCAGTCATGCAAAGAAATGAGATGACTCATTTTCAAAGTAGACTTAGAATAAACACCTAGCAGATAATTTTCCGGCCCGGTGCTTTGAAATGTTTTCCAAAGAGACCTCTCATGATCCAAACGTTGTTGTAAGTCCGGAGAAGCAGCTTTCCTCATTGTGGAGATGCAAACCTGATAAATATTACACAGCACTTATGAAATTAAATATGCAAACATTTGCACCGGTTTTTCGGAGTGAAAATTCTAACAAATGCGAAACAAAAAATTTAGCTGTCTTGCGCTTTGAAATAGCTTTCGAAATAGATGCTTTTCGCTTTAATCTGTTCAGTAATTTGCGAGAAAGGGCTTTCAAGCAGGTTAGAAAATCGAGTCTTGGCGTTCTGTGTTAATCACTCATACAGGGGAGTGACACGACTTCGGAGAAGCACGTATAATTTTCCTGCTTAGGGCTTTGCATATGATTTCCAATGCCAGTAGTGCGGTAGTCTAAAACACACTGTTTTTTTTTCTTCTCTCAAACTCCCTAGATTTTCAATTTCGAATTTAAAGTACTTTAAACGGACGCGACCCGATAACCGTTGGGCACTGCGCGATCATGGGACCGAGACTAAAAATAACTTTGACGCGTGACGCATAGTTTAAAATACACTGAAAACGATTATCATAGGGCACGAAGATGTGTTCTCTCACCTCATGATCTCTTGGTATTTTAAGTTACATTACGTAGGTTCCTTTTCTACAGAAGGTCAGAGAAGATTACGTAAACTAGTTAAGCGTTTTTGCGTTCATTTAGACATTTTAAAAAGCTTGCTTTTTCCTCATTTAAGATCCGCAACATGTGCAGTGTGAAAGATCCTGTGCCTTTTGATCTCCGTTCGCGTGTCGTTTATAAATCCACTTGTGCAAGATGTGATGCCTGTTACGTCGGGGAAACCTCCCGACAAATTTCGACGCGCATTCGTGAGCATCTGAGAAGGGACAGGACTTCTCACATTTTCCAACATTTGTAACACAATGAGGAATGTCGAAGGCTCTGTTCTGAGGGCTGCTTTTCCATTTTAGATACGGCACCTAATCGTTTCCAGTTGTTGCTCAAAGAGGCTGCTCATATCCGCTGGGAAAATCCCAGTTTAAATAGGCGGCTAGAACATGCGGAGCTAACTCTATCTTTTTAGCCACATTTATGTTTGAGTGTTAGTTTTTTGTGGTTTTTGGTGTTGTTGTTGTTGTAATTTCCAGCCATTTAGCACTTAAGTTTGTTTTTTCTTTTGCAATACTGTTTGTGCGCGCATTATTCGATCGTTTTTATTAGTATTGTTGTAACGTTTACCGGCTAATTTAAAATTTTAACGGCGATGCATTAACATAAGTTCAAATTGTAACATTGACACAGATTCAAATTCGCACTGTAACGAACACTTGCAACTGAAGGTGATCGATAATCGATCGAAACATGTCTTGTAAACTCAAAGTTGTTGTCAATATTTTACGTATGCAAAATATCTGTTTAGAATTTCATTCAACCTTATCCCTTTCCTTTAATGAGCACATATGATATCGCATACTTTTCTACTCAACTCTGCAGAATCTTGAAGGCATCACGCGTCTCGCAAAGGCGTATATCAACCTTTCGGAATCTGGTTTCGTTCATCGAATGGACTGGAGCCAAGAATTTCGTTGCAGTAGAGATCAGGTTGAAGGCGAGTCAATCTCTGAGGAACTGGCACGTGTAAGTACAGCTATGGAAGATTGCTTATCCAAGTGGAAGCAAAAGGTCAGCGATGCCCGGAAAGAATACCGAGAGTTGAATTTCTTCAACACTCAGCAGCTCATGTTACTTCGGAAAGAAATTGCAAGAGCTTGTCACAGAAGTCCATTTGAGGTTGGGAACCCTCAAGTTTTTACGTTATTAGAAAGCGTCCGTCCTGGCTTGTACACGGAACATTTGATGGAAGCTGTTCAGCGCGCCTTTGAAGGCACAAATTTGTTGGAGCAAGCGAAAGATTCAACTGGCATTATTTCGTCTTTCTCGCCGTCGCCACGACATGTTGAGTCTGTTTCTCAAGAGTCATTGTATCGAAACAACAATTGCATGCCTTTAACATTGGGATTAAGGGCTGACCTACAGTCTGCACCAGTGGAGAAACCAACACCGAAAGGCCTTTCAAAAATCCAGTGTTTTCTTAATACTGCTGAAAATGAGGGTTACTCGGAACAGGTTGCTTTGTGTGCTCTTGCGAGTTTGGGGGTCGAGGCGGAGGAAGATGACTTGTTGCTATGGTGTCTAGATGAATCTGATGACGCTGACCTTGAGTCCCTTTATGCTGAGGCCATAAACAATCCAGCCATTGCACGAGAAATGCTCTCAGAAGAAATCGCGCTTGACCAAGGAAATAAACTTGAAAGAAGCAGGTATGTCTCATTGAATTGAAGACAGATGTTATTTATCCTTATAACGATAGCACTAAACTATTTTGTTTGTCTGGTTTTTTTTTTCGCTCCATTCTTTTTGTAGTGAAAGTGTTGACGAGTTAAAAAGCGGGTCATATGACCTTCCCCAAAGTTCAACTGGACAGAAGGAAAGCGGATATGAAGACGAAGAACAAAGGATCAGCGAGTATCTTACTCTTTTGCAGCTGGGACTCATTTTAAGAGAGCTGGCTTTTAAAGGTATGATACGTGGAACAAGGAACAACCGTGCTGGAAGTCTGGGGTTGAAGTCCCGAACACTCGTCGTCTTAAAAATAATTAAGTTACTTGAAGAAAGTGCTGCCTTTGCAAGCGATGAGGCTCTTTTCGGATATAAAATGTTATAAATTACGGCGTTCATTAGAACCCTCATACTGTTCGCTCAAAATATGGGATGATATTCATGGCGGTCCGATGAAAACTTTTATTTGATTAATTTGACTTTCTTAAGTTTGATTTGTCATCTCCTCAATAAGGAGAGCACTTGATCATGGCTCCATTACCCATGAGAATTAAACAAAGAAATTATCATTATTACGGTTTCCAGTTGATCGTCGAAAAACTAAAACCAAAACAATTACAGAGCCAACCACAAGCGCAAACTTACTACCACCATCTTCAGCCAACCATCATGCAAGGGGGAGCAAAAGTAAAACTGACCAATCACGTAGTTACTTTGAAATTGAGATGGCGTGATACGAACTAAAACCAATACCGCCAACAGGTTAACACCTGGGGCTCCAGCATCTAAACAACATTTCTCCACAAAGTTAGCGCATTCAAAACTACTTGAAAAAAGATACCTTCCACCCACAGCGGAACCCGGAATTCTAAATCACGGTATTACTAAAGAAGACATTCAGGATGTTTACTTGCTACCATTTCGTATCTTAAAAGAAGCAAAACTCATAATGTTTCAACTGAAAATCATTCACGGCATTTTACCCACACAATATAGCTTGTCTCGCGCTGGCTTGACGGACTCGGATAAATGTCCTTTATGTAACTTAGAAAGACAATCATTGCCTGACCTGCTTTTCACATGCGGTGAGTCAATGAATTTTTGGGACCTTTTTACTCGCTGGTGGCAGATAACTTTTCACCAAATATAGTTTTATTAGAAAAAGTATTCTTATACGGTTGGCATCAAAACTGTAGCTCAATTAACTTTATAGCCCTCAACTATTCTCTAATGATTGCAAAATATCATATTTTCGCTTCAAACATGCGCGTTGGCTCCTTGGACTTTGATAGCTTTCTTCTGCGCCTGAAAGACAAACTTGATATTATTCGCACTTTGGCCGTTAAAAACAAAGTACTTGATCAATTTAAAGAAACGTGGGCTGCTCTGCTTTAGTTGGCTTGTATCTGTACTGTGTGTGTGTGTGTGGAAAACCGCTCTATCCTGCCTGCAAAAGGAATCTAATAACTAAACAATCAAGTTCGTTAAATCAATTGCAATTCGTGAACACCTCAGCTGTAAATAGAAATACTGATACATGCTATTTTTCTTCCCCTGCTTTTTGAACCTTTAGGTAAAGAGTCAAGGCCTCGTTTATTTCCAGCTTTCCTGAGACGTGGGAGACCTAACCTTATGCTTGTTCCAAAAGGTAGGAGGTCACGCCAAAGCTGAGAACATTTGTCATTAAGTCTAAAAATGGGTTTGGAAATTGTTGCAGCCAATTTGAGTGTTAGTTGATGACAATCAGTGTGATCAGGTTAAAGCACACTCTTAAAGCCATATGTCTTATCAGAATAAGGAACGGTTTTAGGATTTTTAAGTTTTGCGAAGGAATTTTGTTTGAGAAAAACCCAAACAAATTTGAAACGTGCTCTGTCTTAGGGGACGTTCTTGCCACGGTACTTGCTTTGTACATGCATGACGAGGATCAGCCGCTACCAAGCCAAGAGGAGGTGCTCATTTGTACTCCAGGAACAACAACTGAGGAGGTAACTTGAATTGTGACACTGACGGTATGACACAACACTAGCTTGTGCTGGTTTGCACTTTTAAACCGTTCTACAAAACCCTTATTTTACAACCTCACATTGCTCAAAGCAACACTTCTTCATAATCATAAAAATTAAAAACTGGTCCTTTGACGTTAGTTTGCCTTTTAAAGGTCTAGGCGGACGAGGAAAAAACCTCGATAATTCAGCTATGATTACCTTGATTGAGGCCAGTTTTGTTTGTTACCGGTATTGGCACATTGATTTCAGGATAAAAAACAAGTATCACAATGCCAAGGAAGTATTATAAGAGCTAGGAAGCAGTTGAATGGACTCTCTTAAAATCAAGAAGTCCTGATGTCAGTATTCTAAGTAGTGGAATAACTGAACGTAAATTCAGCTCCGGAAACTGGTTGGTACATGGTAGCGCATCATAAAAGACAGACGGGAATGGACAACCATCATATGCATTAGTATTTGTTAATAGTTGTTACAACGACATCTTCATATACTAAAGAACTGCCATGGTACAGTTTGTGTAAATGTGTAACTTATAGTTAATTCCTAATGGCAACAAGAAAAGCAATGATGTCGGAGTTTAGAGAATTATGAGACTTAATAACTTTCTGAAACTTGATGTGTCGCAAAACGGTTTCTTCCTTTTCTACCGTTTTTTTTTCCTTTAGATTGAGCTCTTGTGGAGACGAGCCATCGGAGACTTAGAAGGTCGATTCTACTGTCTCGTTAATGCTGACGAATTAGATTTCTCTGTCAGCAAAGAGGCCGTGGACCGGCTGGATGAACTTACCAAGGGACTTGCTGGCAAGAGTGGAGAGAGTAAGTAGAAGCATCCAAAAATTCATAATTGTGTAGATTCGACGTCCCTTTTTGGTTCAGCACCTCTTTGCTCGCGTGAAGGTACGCCCCCAACGCTATAGAAAATTGTAGGGCTGGTACTTTTAATCGATGCCGAATCTCTTATTTTCCTCTCCTTCTAGACTATGGATTGGTTGTACTTTGTAGCAGTGAAAGTGAAGATCGTGCAAATATTGTGGCAGCCTTAGATCAGCATCGTGTCGCTGCCCCGGCTTGTCCTTCACGAAAAGCAGTCCAAAGCTATCTCAAGAAACAGTTTCGGATCTCTCCTTATCAGTACGGATACATCAACAAAAGCAAAATTACTTGGAACCCTGCTGGATCCTTAGATCCAGAGAAGTAGGTTTCTACATTTATTTGAGCAAAAGATCACGAGGGTATTTTTGTCCTCGCTTTGCTACATTTTATTTTTCCTTGTGCTGTCATTCTATCCATAGGCTCTGTGTCCGAGTCGTGTCATCTAGTCGTGGTGGCCTTGGGAAAACTCTTTTCGTTCGCCGTCTGACAGATCAATTACCAAACCTTGTAAACAACGACATGGTTTTGTCTCACAGCCCCAATACCTCGTTGCACGTCACAGTTCCCCTCCATGGCAACTCAACGGACTCTTCTATGCTGGTTAATTCACTTCTGCCTCACGGGTTTAAAGAAAACGTCCCACTTTCTCGTGTCTTCCATTTGGACGTAGCTCCATCGGTATGAGAAGTTTGATATAATTTTAATTTTAGCAATTAATGAAATTCTCAACCATGGAGTGCCAAAAACACTGTATTTGCGGTATTGGCGTCTTATTTAGATCTTCCCCGAAAGGTCTGGCTGAAAACCGGAGCTTTCAAAATACATGACAACGCTCCTTGATAAAAGTCTGCACGAGATGCTCGTACCATTGACAGGCGTTTTATGGTGATTTTACAGCGTCAAATTATAGTAGTTTTACTCCGAAAACAAGTGAAGTGACGTAACTCTCTCATAGTAGTCTCTGATACGTTTCTTTGAAGTGGAAAGATTCTTCTCTCTAGGATCAACCCGAAGTTAAAAAAGTCTGCGAACGGGAAATTTCTTTCTCAAATATCGACAAGTCTGATAACTTTGTCGTTTTGTTTTCATTAAGGTGAGACGGGGATTGGATACTCTGCTTTTTAATTTACTTGTGCTCGGTTCCCTGTGCGACAAAATGGGCAGACTGTGGCGGAGACGAACGTCAGATTTGTACATCATCGAAATCACAACAAATGCGCCCCTACCAACTGGTTTCAGTAGACAAGAACAAGCAAAAAATCAAGAGGTTAGACAATTTCGAGTAAAAGGAATCATTTGATTGTAGTCTATTTTCACTTTGTGTCTATCATTACTGGGTTGCCAAACCCAGTCAGAATCTGCGTTTCATTTCTCTGCTTTTTTTATTTTCATTATTTTTTTCGTGTCATGAAAAGTCTTTCTTGTCCCTCCCCTGCTAAGTAGTGTCTTTGTGTGTAGAGTCTTCTGTGCGTATTTTGTTAGGTTTAAGGGGGTTGGGTTAATGCGTAGATTTCTCTGGTGCACACAGGAGAACATTTAATTAACCTGCACTGGCGTCGAAAGTCATTGCAACGCGACTGGCGTTTTAGTGGATCTTTAAACATAACATACCGTCATGGAGCTCAACAATGGAATGTCAATGGATATGAACAAGCCAGGCGGTGAAAAATAAATCTCTGGAATCTTTTAAGCGATGAGTAATGGTCTTCGACAACAATTTCATTTTTCGACGTTGGATATCAAGTGAGCTTTGTTTCTAATATTTTACTAACTTGGTATTATATACAACAGGGAAATCAAATGGCAATTTTTTTTTTTTTTTTGATTTACAAACATTTAAGGAATCGAACGAATGCATCAGTCTTGACTGAAGTCGCATCTAAGTTGTCTGGCAATTTACATTTATTTTGTACTGAACTCTGCAAAGGTAAAAAAAAAATGGAAATGTAACAGTGAAAAATTATTACAATAAAAGCTTGTTGTCTCGTTTGTGCTTCAAAAGGTCAAGGTTCTCTCGAAAACGCACGCACGCAATTGAAATAGGAAGGGTTTTTTGCCTCTAATAGCAAATATGTTGTTTGTTTCAATAAAGTTTTCGCCGGAAAAGGTTTTTTGTTAAAAAACCCGGTATCTTGCCACCATTTGACACAGATGCTTCACTATTTCGTGAGTAAACACGCCGCGGTAACTTGATCACGGCGCCCGCTGAATTCGATGTCACTTTCGATTTTGCGATTTACCTGTGCAGCCAAAAGTACAATAACAAAATTGAACGTAGCAAAAATGTCCCAAAATGTTTTTCGCTAATGGCAACTTTTTGTATTCGCCGTTCAAAATTAATGTTGTTTTCATGTCATAATTTTTGTTGTTGATGGCAAAATATTTTAAGCACGATCGACCGTCCTTAAAACTTCCTTCTGCTCTTCCTAAAACTGTGTATCAGTATTTATTTACTTTTGCATCAATATTTGTTTTGCATAAAGCAAGCTAACACAATCTGTATCTTGCTTAGTTCGCATTTTTGAGCGTTAAAATAGTACCTTCGGTCCTATGCTTCTGTAAACAAAGTGGTATATGTTTTAGGTCACCCATCAGAATGCTAACCCCGCCGGACGGGGCTTTACTTCAGTGAACTTTTGTGTTACAAAGCTGTCAGATGCTCAGACTGCACGCTTAAACTCGTGGTGAAGAGAAGTTGAATATGATCAACATGTCAGCCTATAAGCCAATGTTTCTCGATTCGCTTTAATTTTCTTCAATCTTTCTGGGTTTGAGTACTTTGCTAGTAGCCACATGTCTTCTCAGGGGGCTATAGTGTCTGTTCGCTTGACGTCACAAAAATTCCGAAAACGAGGCTCCGCCATCTTGGAGGAGTAATGATCTATTTGTAATGGCGGCAACTGAAGCGTGTCCTTCTGAGAGCGAGACAAATTCCAAGTTTATTCTGGCTGCCTATGGCGAGTCATTACAGGGCAACATAAGGAGAAGATATGTGGAGAAAATTCATCCATTGGTATCGACCCTTTCCTTATTCCGCAAGAAAACTGTACCCCGGAATGTCTTCCTCCAGTCGAGTCGTGCGATCTTCTGTCATATCTAGTGCTCGATACGAGTTTTTATACAAAGAAGCAGTTTAAAAATTTCAGAAGTCTCCTTGCGTACAACCACATGGTGTCCGGCTTTATTACAAGTGTTCTTGGACAAACATTGCGAGATGAATACGTGGTTCTTGCAAAAGTGAGACATTCCCAACGAATGAATGATCGGCACGTGCCATTGTGGATAATATCAACCAAAGAAAAAACTGTTCTTTCAGCTCACTGTGCTGGGTGTATGGATTTGAAGGATTTCAAAGGCCAACACTTGGTCCAATAAGAGCCTTTGACATTATCAGTGGTGAATTCATACAGATTTTGAACACTGGAAGTAACCACTGGGTATGCTTAAGTTCCATTGGTTGCTCCAGTGGCCATGTTAATTTATATGACAGTTTTTTTCATGATGTTGTCTGTGACGACATTGAGGAACAGGCAAGAAGTCTACTCCGACAGGAATTCAGGGGAATTAATGTTGTCTCTATTCAACAGCAACTAAATGGATCTGACTGTGGGGTATTTGCTAGAGCATTTTCTACGAGCCTCGTTTTTATGCAAGACCCCTTGACTATTCAATTTGATATCCCGAAGATGCTTCCTCACCTTTCAAGATGTTTGAGGTCCAGTCGAATGGAACTTTTTCCAACCGTTGATCTTTAATAATGGACATTTTCCCAAGTGTTAACCTTTTAAGCCCTAACAGCGAGTAGGAAATAAGTTCTCCTGACTTTACATTATCACTGCCTAATGAAACATACAGGACAGGAGAATGAATAAAAGGACCATCTAAGATAAAATGTGTCAATGTTTAACTGAACAGTACCATAAGAAATGCACTGTTTTGCAAAACTTGATATGGGGCTTAAAAGGTTACATTCTTCATTGCACACAGTTATATAAAATTATTTATCATATGACCTGTACGGCCCCGCGCGCGCTTTCATTGCAAAACTATTTTCCCGTCCGGCCCTCCCACTTAGTCAATAAGTACATAGTAAATACCCTTGTTGTTATGATACGCTGTAAGTGACCATTGCCACATCTTGTACTTGTTTATTGGGAAAAATCCCACAGATGAGGGACAGTGATTTCCAGGTAGTACCCGCAAAGATTAAATCCCAGTAGAGAACTAATTTTAAGGTAGAATGAAAGGACGCAGTTATCTTGAGAGGCATTTTTTCATTCTGTACTAAAGGGATGTGTGGAATAAGGCCCCAATTACAAATGACTCCTGATATTAATACATGTATGAAATTCTCCCTTTGATTATTGAGCATAAACAAGACAAATTGGAAGGAGAATCTAGCAGTTCATCGGGAGGCACTTGAGGTTTCATTCCAAAGAGCTAGAAATATTGCTGTAATTATTTTACTGCCTCTCCAACCCAGTGTTAGATATTAAAGGAGGATCACACCATCCATTCAACAATATTTTTATATTTGATCAATTTTATTACCCTTGTCCATGGATAAAAATATCATTTATTACTAAGGCTCACCATATTTTCTACAGGATCAGAAAATTTGATCAAAACAGTGTCAAGTATCTGTGTGGGAGGCTAATATGAACCTTGCAATATATATATTTGTATGAAAGAAAGCTACATTATTAAAATTATACAATAAAGAACTATTTACAAAGGAAAGCTAACATATAAAAAAACCAAATACATGGTCAAAACGTCTCTATAGCAGACACCAACTTGTTGGTCAAAAATATCAAGACAAAACAACTTTAGCTAGCAAAAACATAGTTTTGGTTTTCAAAGCTGACACTCTTCGCTACTAGTGGGCTATAATATATAGCCTAGTAGTCGCTCAACCAATCAGAATGCAGCATAGATAATCGACCACTAGCTTGATTTTACTAAATTGAAATACACTGTCAAATTCTTTCAACTAAGCACTAGAACCCAAATAAGTGCTGCACTGGGTACTACATTGTCAATCCCACAAGCACTGCCTTTAGAAACCAAAACAAATTTTCTGTTTTACTGAGCTTTAGTTCAATTGCTATTAATTAATATTACTTAATTAATTCCTGGGCCAACTGCATAAGTTTTTTGTGAACCAAATATTTTACCATACTGATCAAAACTTATTTAAATAAAAAAATATGGTTGTGAACCTGCTGAAGCTTGTGACAAGGGTGAATCATTACCATGTAAGAAATGTTTACATTTTCTTAATAATCCTTATTTTTTTCAACCATTAAGTCGTGAGTTTACAGTCAAGGTTAGTCACCTGGGCCGGGCTGTTCGAAGCTGGGTTAAGATAACCCAGGGTTAGTGCGAAATTTGAGCGCAGACATTAAAGCTTAAAAAGTAAATTCAGTTTAATTCATTTTGTCAACAAGTTGATGATTGGATGATCTTGAAAATAACAGAGAAAATTACCCGAGAAAATTGTTTTGAACAAAAGAAAAAGAAACCGGCGTTAGAATTTAACCCCGGGTTAGTGCTAATTAAAGGAGATAAACGAACATCCATGACAGTTAACCAGGTGACAATAATGCGAGAAACAACAGTTCTAGAAACATCAAAACGATAAGCAAGATCTTGGTGTGGGACGACCAGCCGTAGTTTTATCAACACCAGAACAAACTCCTGAAATTTACTCAATGACAGGGAGCGTCTGTTGACATGTGGAGATACAAAGGAGAATGTTTTCATTAAAACTTCCCTCGAGGGTAACCCAGTTTAAAAGCGAACTTTACCGTCATCTCCCTCAAAAAATTCCTGTTCAAATACGGTGGATTTTTCTGGCATCCAAGGTTTAGGTTCGAAACATGTAATCACACTGCTCGGTTTGCGTTGACCGTGATTGCGCGAGTTCGCTTGGCTCAGTTTGCGTGGCCATGTTGTTCCCGTCTTCCTTCTCCTCTGGAACCTCTACCAAATCTTCTTCATCTTGAACCGCGAAAGAAATATCCCTGATTCTATCGCCATGGGCTTCTGATTCATCTTTCCTGGGCATTTTTTCTTTAACAGCCTGATCCTGTTCTTCACGCTCCCTCTCGCGTTTACGTCTTTCTCTTATTGTCTGGGCTCTTTCTTGTTGTTTCTCTTGTTGGTCTGAACTCTTTAACTTGCTGTAGCCCAAATGCAAGCTAGGCACCCAGTCTAGATTGAATTTATCCCAGAGGGAAGCTGCTTTTCCAGAGTGAAAATGAATTCCACAAACACGGTCGTTCTCAAGCTAGCTTTCGGTCAAGTCATCATGACTTTTGGCCGCTAACCATCTAGTTCGCCGTTCATTCGACAAAATTTCCGTCTGCTCGCCTTGACTAGTAATAACTTTAGGCACCTTAACAAAAACTAAGGTCTGGACGTCTCTTTTTATCGTTGGAACATCAAACGTTTACACATTATGAAAGCATCGCTACAAGACGCGAGGAGTCGCGTGACAGATTTCACTCCTCCAATATGGCGGAACTAACTTTCACCTACGTCATAGTCATGTGTCCGCACAGACACTTTTTGCCTAAGACTTCTACCATGGCACTTACCAAAACAATATCGTGTACTATTAGAGCTATATATTACGCAAAGACAACTTGAATCTCCTGGAAGACAAAACGCCGCTCAGTTGACAATATGAAATATAGCACTGTGTTACTGCACTACCACAAGTACGCAATGCGTGCCTATTTTTTCTAAAGATTACAGGAATTTTTTTCTTTGTGACAAATGATAAATAGGCTGGTAGCCAGGTTTTTAACCTCAGAAAAGATCTGTTTTGGCGTATGAACGTGTGAACCAAAGGGCCTCTGCTGGCACGATTTCTTGCTGACGCCTTAAGTTCACTTAATGACATCCGACTTGAAAAATTTTCCGGGAACGGTGCAGTTCAATACCACCCAACTCAGTGCCTTCTGTTTTTGAGTAGCACATACCACAGGCAACCCAATGTACACTCATGGAGCGTCTTGTTACTAATGCTGCTTGCGTTATTTACTAATGCTCTTTGCGTGAGAAGTAACCCTTGCTTCAACTTCACGTCGGTTCTGCACAAATTTTGTTTTGAAAGTCTTCGGTTTTGTTGTTAATGTTGTTTCAGAGACAAAGTGGTAGATCCAAGATATCAAAGAAACCATTCTACGATCTTCTTCCCACCATTTCCTGTGCCTCTCCCAGAAAAGTCTCGCGTTGCTTGCTTGCCAAACCAGGTATTCTCTCTTGTCTAGCACATTCCCATTGAATCGTGTTTTAAGCCGTCCTGATTTGTTTGTAACTTTTGTGTTTTATGTAGATCCAAATGATTTCAACCCTGGGCTGGATATAAAAGAATTTCAGAGTCCACATCTTCAGAGGGTCTATCAGTATCTTAAGCTGTCACAGCAAGGAGCGAACTTGGATAACTTCACGTTTGTGCCAGCCAAGATCGATAAGGACCAA
>NC_090875.1:36661231-36668731 GCF_036669935.1 Montipora foliosa
GGTACTAGCAATTGGCGTTTGTTATCATGCTAAGTTGCAAGAAAGGCGTCAAGATTTTCGAAAGGTGGTGGCTCAGAGCTTTAAGGCTCCCTGTCAACTTCCTGGAGGTGAAAAGCAGATCCATCGCGAAATTACAAGGTTTGCTCACTATTCTTGCAATACTTTCCTCATAAAATGGTCTTTTTTTTGCTGCTACTTAATATTGTATCTGCTTTACGTGACTTGTTTTTAGGTGTTTTGCTCAACGAGAGGATTACAAAATTTATCGATTGAAATAATATTTAAGATACAAACAAAATTGTTTCGTCTCTTTTAGCTGTCAACGAGCTGTCCTCAATGAGTTAGAACTGGGCCCGAACATTGCACCCAATACTGCTTTGAGCGAAAACGTTTTCATGATGGTGGTGTGCATTGAGCTGAGGATTCCTCTGTTTGTGGTTGGCAAACCTGGTAGCTCCAAATCTTTGGCCAAGACTGTTGTAGCTGACAATATGCAAGGAGATGCTGCCAGATCTGAGCTCTTCAGAGCATTTAAGCAGGTTAAAAACAAACAAACGAACAAGCAAAAACAACAACAAAACAGAAACATACAAACAAGAATCAGAATTTCAAGCGAGTTTGCATAAGTTCGCTTTAAGTTCATGTAGATGCACTTTGTTTCACTGTATAGAAGATTTAATACCTAAGTTTCCTTTCGCTAAAGCTGATCTTCTTTTTAAATGGCACTAAATTACGTGAAAAGAAAATTTGTATTTAGGAATGCGAGGAAATTTTATTTCATAGCACAAACCTCTCAAATCACACTGAGGAACGTTTCTTTTAGTGGACACAACGCGCGTTGCTCATTTCTGCTTTGTCGAATATATTAAGTCGATTGGTTTTCCTCGTGCTTCTCCGCTACTTGTCTGGCTCAGCTGTTCAAAAGGCGACCAACGTTAACCATGATTAAGCAAGTCATAAATATTCTTCTTTTCAGAAAATCTCAGTTTTATAAGAAACAAACATTGCGTTTGCTTCAAGTGTTTGTGGTCTGCAGTGTGCGTTTAGTTTCATGATTAAACAAGAAATGGGGGTTGAGTTTTGCTGGTCTGAAACACCCTAACTATGCAATTAATTTTAACATGGTAGAAAAGAAACGACTGGGAAAAACTCTTGAATCAAAATCCTCCAGGGTTTGTGAGTAAATGGTTGCAAAAGTTTCCCGCTAATCCTGGATTAAATTAGTCAGGGTTTGAAGAACTAGTGAATGGTGACATCCGCTATTTGGGGATAAGGCCAGGTTACGTGGTTGGGAGTGGCCATACTGGGGGGTTGTAAACTTGAGTGTGGATCATTGATGGTGTTACTTGTATTATATGAATGGATTTGTTGGTGAGTACAACAAAGAATAATGAAGGTGTTAAGAAAGAGATTATGACGGCAAGACATAAAGAACACAGTAGCAAAACCTGTTGAAGCATGTCAGTTGAAACTAATTGGCTTGGCGAAGAATTCTTAACAGTCAGCCCACTCTAACTATCTTACTATATCCGTAATACCTCTCTCCCTTAAAAATGCTTTTCAAATGATTTGTGAATAAAAGTTCCTCTAATTGCAGGTCCACATGGCTTCCTATCAATGCAGTCCCCTCTCAACCCCTGACGGTATCGTGGGAACCTTTCGCCAATGCAGGAAGCTACAAGAAGGCAAAAACCTGGATCGATTTGTCTCAGTTGTGGTCCTTGATGAAGTTGGTCTGGCAGAGGACTCCCCTCTCATGCCTCTGAAGACATTGCATCCACTGCTGGA
Organism: Montipora foliosa; assembly: GCF_036669935.1. Classification (NCBI taxonomy): domain Eukaryota; kingdom Metazoa; phylum Cnidaria; class Anthozoa; order Scleractinia; family Acroporidae; genus Montipora; species Montipora foliosa. The sequence continues at coordinate 36,663,020 of NC_090875.1, forward strand.
GGATGGTGTGACGTCATCAGATGATGTCATCGAAACTGATGAAAAACCTCAACGTGTCGCTTTCGTTGGTATCTCGAACTGGGCCTTGGATCCTGCCAAGATGAACCGTGGGATCATGTTGTCGCGTGGAGTACCTGATGAACAAGAGCTGGTGGACAGTGCAATGTGAGTCCTAATCTAGACTGCGAGAGAAGTCTCTAATTTCGGCGAGAGGCAAAAGAATGGGCAAAGTACGCTCACACGTGCCAGACACAGGAGCCACGCGTTTGGCGCGTTCACGTGTATTTTTCCCTCTGTTTTGCCTTTCGCCGAAATTAGACATTTCAGACAGTCCAAACTAATTCTCGTCCACTTATATAAATTGTTCACGAAATCAACAATAATTGCAACAAAGTCCACTACTTATGTGTCTTTGGAACTGTCAATCTATCCGCAACAAAACAGCTGCGTTTCATGATTATTTATGTGAAAAGAGATTTGATTTGTGAGCCCTAACTGAGAATTGGTTGTCTGCAAATGATGCGGCTTTTAAGGCTGAATACTTGGCTGCGGGATATAAAATCTACGATTATCCGCGTACGTCTAGATGAGGAGGTGGTATTGCTTTAGTTGCTAGAGAGTACCTGCTTGTATCGTCAGGAAAACAGGCACCATGGCGTTTTTTGAATTTGTTGAACTTGAGGTTAGCTGTGACTCGTTTAAAATAAGATTGGTGATTATCTATCGCACCCCGTATTCTTCATTACGCCCTGTAATGGTTTCTACTTTTCTGGATGAATTTGCGGATTAGTTGAGTCCATTGTATTGTCAACTCAACCTCTCTTGATAACTGGTGACATGAATATTCATGTGGATGGAAACGGTAATGCTGACGCTATTCTCGGCAGTCTCACCTCGCACGTATAAAAGGGGGAGTAAACAAAGGAATGTCGCTATTCTCTCGAAGCTGCGTGCGGATAGTTTCACCTAGCCTGACCCTCAGGTTCCAGCTAATGCTGTTCAAGAAGCCCAGGCTATTTTGCAAAACCCTGCTCCTGACGAAGCCAAAGCGCCAGCAGTGCAAGCCCACGCGCCGGCTAAAGCTGATTAAGTTTCTTTAGCGGTTTGTGAAACTCTATTTTCTCTGTCCTTTGTCTCGTGTTTCGTTCTGGTTCTCGAGTGTTTTGTTTCTGTTTCGGTTCTACGCTTCTGTTTGTTTTTGTCCGCCCTGTTTTACTTTTACCGCTTTGCTGGTTTGCCCTGCTTTGAACGTTTTGCCCTTTTAATTTGTGGGCTTTGCGGGCTATTTTTTAAATTCATATGTTGTTTCCCCTGCTCTTAACGTTTTGGCCCCTCGTATGGGCTTTGCGCGCTATTTTTGGTTTGGTATATTATTCTCCCGCCCTCTTTTCGTGTGGGCTTTGCGGGCAGTTTTATTTCGTATGTCCTTTGCCCTGCTGTTAACGTTTTGCCCTTTTTGTGGGCCTTGCGGGCTAAAATTTGGTTTGGTTAGTTATTTGCCCTGCTTCTAACTCTGTCCTCTTTTCACGTGGGCTTTGCGGGCAATTTTATCTTTGTATGTTCTTTGCCCTGATGTTAACGGTTTGCCCTTTTTGTAGGCCTTGCTGGCTAAAATTTTCTTTGGTTTGCTATTCGCCCTGCTTCTAAACGTCTGCCCTCCTTTAATGTGGGCTTTGCGGGTAATTCTTTTTTCGCATGTCGTTTGGTTTGCTGTTAACATTCTTCCCCATTCATCGGCTACGTCAGCGTTTTTGGGCTTGCCGGCTATTTTGTTTAGATTTTATTTTATTATTTTTATTTATTTTATTTAGTCAATTTGCCAACAAAGGTAGGTGACAACACAATAGAACATTGAGTCCCCTACAAGGTGTATCACCCACTCAACCCAATCCACACAATGTACATAAAAACTAACTACACCAATCCCTCCCCGCTGGTAATTTTTAAAAGATTAAGAAGAAAAAATATATAATAATAATAATAATAATAATAATAATAATAATAATAATAATAATAATAATAATAATAATAATAATAATTCAACAAGAACATCTAACTAAATTATTAATCCTGCGACATTTACAGCAGACAAGTTTGAAAGTACGCGCGTCATCAGCATCGAATACAACACTTAATCTAGTGAAGTAGAATGTTTTTAACTTATTCTTAAAAACATTAACATTAGATTCAGATTTTAGATCAGAAGGTAAGGCATTCCATAAATTTGGTATTCTTACAAAAAACGAATCTCTAAAAAGAGATGTCTTAGCATAAACATTTTTAAGGAAAATCCCAGAGGCACCGCGGTGTGAGCTCCCTGTACAAAAGAAAACGTAATTATCAATGCAAAAAGTTATGTACCCTATAGTTTGCATTTAAAAAAGAACAAAATATCTAGATATTCAAGCCAATAATTAATAGGTAATAAGTTAAGGCTAGTAAGTCTGTCTTTGTAAGATAATGTATTGTTCTTGCATATAAATCGTGAAGCACGTCTTTGGACTTTCTCAACCTCCATCATCAGCACTGATGTTTGAGGGGCCCATACTTGAGAACAATGACAAAGGTGAGAACGTACCAAGGAAACGTAAAGCAGCTTAAGCGCATCTTTATTGATTATTCCGGCACAGTTCCTCTTAAAAAAACCAAGCATACGGTTTGCTTTAGCAGTCACGTATCTAACATGGTTAGACCATGTTAGGTTCTTGGTAACCATGACACCCAGATCTTTCACGGATGAGACTACTTTAAGGCTGGTGCTGTCAAGAGAATAAGAGCGCACTAGGCTGATACGCTTTCTTGAAACCCTAAGGTTCTCACATTTAGACGGCTGAAAATTCATCTCATTAGCCAAGGGCCAGCATAGGAGGTTACCTAAATCACCTTGAATAATATCAAAGTCTGCGATTGACTCAATACATTTATAGCACTTTGAATCATCAGCAAACATTGCTAGGGTAGATCTGGTTTTATCATTTGGCATATCGTTGACATATATGAGAAATAGGATCGGTCCAAGCAAGGACCCCTAAGGAACTCCGGATTTGACGTCTTTCCAAGCCGAGCATAGTCCATTGATGACAACACGCTGAAGACGGCCATGAAGATAACTTTTAAACCACTTTAGCAAGGGGTCGCAAATACCGTAGCACTCTAGTTTCGCTAGCAACTTCGTGTGACATACAGAGTCAGAGTTTTTGTTTACCTTTTCGGTTTTTGTCACTTTATTCTTGTTTTCATTTGCCATTCGCCTTACTTGGGATTCATTAATCTATTTTCTAAATTTGCATTTTGTTTGCTACGCCTTTCGTTTTTCCCTGTGGCATTTTTTGTTTATTTTCAACTTATCCGTTATGTTTTTCACCTTGCCCTTTATTTGGGTTATGCAGGCGGTTTCTCATTTGTTAGCTTTGTTGCCCTGCTTTTTTCTTGCCATTTACATTTTTTAATGTCACAGGTTGTACGTTATGCCTTCTAGCTACTGTTTTGTCCTAGACATTAATTTCTGCCGGCCTGCGTTATCGTTCGCGAGCTTGTAGTCCCGCCTTTGCAAGCCTGCATCTCGGTCGTAATCGTTTTCCTGGCTTGCAATTCTAGTCAGAGTTGTTACATTAAGTTGTGTTCTTATTTTTGTCCTTTTTACTTTTTGCTCCGCTTACTTTGTCTAGTCGTTTGCGCCTTTATTTGTTTGGCTTGTTTATTCATTTGCATTTTTATCGCTCTGTGCCTGTTCCATCAATCCCGTTTATTTTGCCTGCCTTATTCAAAATACGTTTGTTGGCTTTCCGTTCCTTTTCATCTTGCGTTTTCTCCTTTTGCTTTGTATTAGCGCGGCTTACTCCTTTTTAGGTTTTGCAACAGCGTATTAAAGCTCTCGAGAGTGCACAAGGCACCACCGTCGAGTCATTGATACAGAGGTTAGAGACCTTAAGATCTACGACGGCGACGTCAACGAAAACGTCACCTCAAAATAGAACTTGGCTCTATTATAAGTCCTTTGCGATTATTCTATCTCGTTCACGTCCTTCAATGTGGGCGAAGTATCCTAAAATAAATTGGTACAAGCGGTTTCAGAGTGAAAATAGAGAATGAAAGATTCTCTGTTGCATGCTTACGTTGTCGTCAAAACGTCAAACGTCGTCGTCATGCAGAGAACCGCAAAGCTATGAGCTAAAATCCGTGCCGCACGTGCAGCACGATTATTTGTACATGTGCTCTTTTAACCAATGATATCATTGTTTTGTGGTGTTGTCGTCGACGTCGTAGTCATAGATCTTACGCTCCCTAATATCATATTACGGTGGCAGAAGAGTGGAGGACTTCGACAAATACGAAGCTCTTCGTTATGCTGAAGATTTGGCTTCTGTTGCAAAATCCTCCAGTGACCCCACGTACCGTTTCGTCTGTTTTAGTTTTCTAAGATGCCTTTTCATGACTGGGAGAAGACTCCTAATTTTGATCCTCCCAAAGTTTCTGTTAATTCTCCGCGTTGGGTAAATTATCAGAGATCACTCCTCACTGAGGCCCAGGAAATGGCAGACAACGCCCATATTACACAAGAATTCGTTTCCTCAGGTATCGCAGGAGAAGCTTTTGCGGACGCCTCTCTTTTGGCTTTCCGTGACCCAAGTTCCTTTAGAGAGCGTGAACTCCATCGTCATATGGATCAATGGGACAAGTTTTTTCGGGACTTCGTTTCTGCCTCTCCTCGTTCCTAATTTCTGTTTTGTTTGGATGGGGTTTTTAGTTTGGGGTTCTCGCTTTGAGGATGGGCATTTTTCTTGCGTGGGTTTTGTGTTCTCCTCCGTAGTATTTTAGGGTTATTTTCGACACGAGACTGTTGGTGCCCATACTCAGCTATAGGTGTGAGGGAGACAGATGAGAATAGACAACTATTCTCAGCGCTCTCACCTCGCATGTATGAAAGGGGGATTAAACAAAGGAATGACGCTATTCTCTCGAAGCTGCTTGGCAGTTTACATTAACATGTCATTTGTTCTATTTCGTTTCCTTTTACGCCTATCCTTCTCGCGGTCTCGTTTCTGTGGCTTTTTCCCACCCTACCCACCCTCGTTTTCTGTTAGATTTATATTAGTCGACAGATCGAGACTGTTGGTGCCCATACTCAGCAATAGTTGTGAGGGAGACGGATGAGAATAGACAACCGTGAGGTTTATAGATCTGTTGGAATCGATGGCGCTAACCCAACATGTAAGAACACCAACAGATGAGTCGGGTCACACTTTGGATTTAATAATAACTCGTGAATTAGACAATATAGTTTTGACCACGTCCATCTCGGACTGCTTTATGTCAGACCATTGTATGGTACTATGCAAGCTGACGGGTAAAAAGCCACCGCTATTGACTAAAGAAGTGCGATAAAGGAAAATTAAGTCCGTTGATATTGAGTCTTTTAAGAAGGATATTCAATTAACCACACTATGCCTAGGACCACCAGAAGCTATTGATCATCTAATGACTTGCTATGATACTACCTTGTCGGATTTACTTGATTAACACGCTTCTTTAATTATTAAGACCATAACTGTACGTCCTTGTGTTCCGTGGTTCAGTGATGAAATTAAGACGGCAAAACAAGCACGTCGAAAACGTGAGCGTGGATGGAGAAGAACACGTCTTGCATCTGATAAGGAGTTATTGTCAAGGCTCGTAACCCTGTAACCGTACTGTTCACCTAATTGACCAAGT
>NC_090875.1:36673731-36681231 GCF_036669935.1 Montipora foliosa
ATACACAAGATATTTGCTTATAATTTCTCTTCTTTTTATTCATTTGTTTTCAGGCTGATCGTCATCGCCGAAAAGGACGTGGTTTACAACAAGTATCCCATTCCTCTGATAAACCGTTTGGAAAAACACTTCCTGGTTACATCAACCAGTTTAACTGCCGACCAAAATGAGCTTGTTAAGAAATTGAAAAATTGGGTGAATGGCTTTGCTAAGGTGACTGGACGCAGCAGGTAAAGACACTGACTTCTCTTTTGGATGAGTCATAACATATTATACGAATGAGAGATTAGTTTCTAAAGAAACTGGGGTGCCGCGTCGGTGGAAGAGTGAAACGCTAAAATTTGGTATCAAACAAGTTGATAAGGGTCAAATTTCCCCCGTAACGATCGAGATAACGAAGCTGACGTTTCGGGCGTTAGCCCTTCGTCGAAATGTCAGCTTCTTGATTTGGGTATATCCGTCGAGTCATGGATACACTTAGAAAGTTGCTAAGCACTCGAGAAGCTGACGCTATCACTTCGTGCTATCACTTCGCGCTTCTCCCGTGCTTAGAAACCTCCCGCGTGCATCCATAACTCGACGGACGCAACGCTAACCGTTAACCAATTGTTCAATAACAACTGGCAGACTACCGCGGTACAGCCAAAATAGACCAGACCGTTTCTGACTAGACACTTTAGTTTGACTCTAAAGGTCGCTAACAATGGTTTTTCTCAGGACTTTACTCACCCAAATCAGATTCAGTTTCCATCAGGCTTTGTAGCTCCTGAGTAAAAACCACGTTTTCTTCTTAAATGTGTTCTATCGTTTTCTGAAGGGTTTTCTCGGTTGGAGACGCTTTTGTTGGTTTCCATGAAGACACTATTTCTTCTGTGGTAATACAAGTTTACAACGACCTTGAAGAAGAGGAAAAGGAGGACGTTTCGCAAGATGGCACGGAGGATTCTTGGAAAAGTGAAGTAAGGGCAAAACTTTCGTTCACGAAAAGAATATCATCGAAAGCGAGTGCTGAATTATTTTTCGTTTGAAAAAGCAAATATTTTTTCGTAGTATGAGAGGCTTTTAAGGGACAGCAACATCGAAGATAACCGAAGAACATGGGAAATGTTAATATCAAATAATAGCTTGTTGGTGCATCGCACATTTTGGTTTATTTTTTGCTAACGTAACACTAACCTGAAGTAACAACACCCAGGAGAATGCGAAAGCAAAGGATTACACTATGAAATTAAGCCAAGTAAAATATTTGCTTGGCAGTTTGTGTGCTATTCGTATATATTTTTTTTTTCTGAAGATGGTATGGAGATGCAAAAGCTTGCTTCTGGAAATGGCGTCACCAGATGCAATCGCTCGTCTTCCAGCAAGTGGCATTGAAGCTGAGGCCGAGGAAATCTGGAAGATTTACTTCAACGAACAACAGCACTCTAGTTTGGCGGCATTCATGAGCCATGTGCTGCAATATGACGATTGCCATCTTGAGAAAAAGAGGAAAGAGGGATTGCTTGTTCAAGTGAGTATGATGTCGCACCATTGTTGTATTTGGTGCAGTGCGGAACACTCACTTCTCTGTTGCCTCAATGTAAATTCAGGATCACGCCATACCAAAGAGGATACTTTTATCCAACAGTTACAGGCAACAATGTATCTGTTTATCGCATATTTCTTATACTACGACAGAGAAGCTTTTTTGCTTTACGTTTGGTTGATTGGCTTGTAAATGTTCACTCACATCTTTTGTTTGTTGCTTAGCCGGTTAAAGTTTCCTTACGAATGTCTTCTCGTTTTCTTTGTTGTTTAGATTACCACTCATTCGCGATTACTGTCCAAGAACGATCTTTTTGTTTTATGCGACCAAACGGATTTCAGTCCTTCAACTGTCGATTTCATGACACTACAGCAGTTTCAGACTGAGCAACAATTTAGATCGTTGGTCAGGTAAAATTCTCATTCAATTGTTTTGGAAGTATTATGGACATTTTACGATTTATAGGACAGAGGAATTTGTATTTCAGATGCGGTTTTCACTGTGCTTCGTATTAAACTGATTTGGCAACAGGACGGGAACGTCAGATGGCAACAGGATGCGCGCAGAATAGTCTGGTTGCTGTTCTAATTGGACCATATTTGGGTATTTGCACAGCGCTCGCCGTCGTCAAGTGACGTTCCCGTTCTCTTGCTAAATCGGCCTACTCTCTAAATTCTGAAGACTTGGACTGGAGTCTTACCTTAAAGCTATTTTTGTCGTTATATTTCCTTTCTTCATTTCGTTGCTTGTGTTTGGCTTTGCATGTGTGGCTCTCGTCAGCTAGGGTTTCTTAACATGGTCAATTTGCTATTTGTTCACTCATCATTTCTTCTTTTTTTACACAACGAGCTCAATCCTACATCAATACCTAAAACATAGTAAGTTTACCTTTATCTGCTGAAACTGGTAATCATTAAAATATGCAAACAAGACGTAAAATGTAGACAACAACAAGCTCGACTCGTGTTATACTGTTTGCATAATAATAATTATGACAATGCTAGAGATTGAACATGAGGAAACGGGCAAGAAACGCGGTTTGTTTCATCACTGTAGATTATTTTTTGAACGCAATGGAGGTGGCTGTTCTGGCATCCTCATCGTCCAGTGCGACTCGGGAGATGACAATTTTAATTTGATTGCTGGTGCACGACATATTCTGATGGAAGAACGAAATTATGCTCCAGAGCTTCTTGGTCTTTCTAAAATTGAACCAATTCATATTGCACTTGTGGTACAGCTGCCCCGGATTCCGGGAGGTTGTCGGAATTTTGTGGGCTTTCAAGGTGGACAGTGGATGTCCGTTCACCTTGACGAGCTTCGTCCTCCTGGCAGAAACACGCCTTCTATCGATCATCTGATTAACAGACCAATCAGCGAGTTGTTTGGAGATGGGAATGAAACACAACTATTGGCTGTTAATCTTTTGCGCAACTGTGTCCAAGCTGCAGCTTGCCGAATCGATAACGAAGGTGGAACACTTGACCGATCTACTCAGAGAATAGAGCTTCTGTTACAACTCTTACCCGAAGACTTTGAAGAATCAGAAGGTAAGTTTAAACCTGGTTTGATCTCTTTAAAAAAAGAGTGAGTAAGTCACAAAAAGGACTGCGTTGGAATTAAAAGTCCGCAAACAGAAATGTTAAGTTTTAAACTCGTGAATTGCGTATATGCAACGAACGAGTTTTTGTGATTAACGGAAAATACGGGCGCTCGATCGATCACTCGCTCGTTGGGCTGTAAACATTATGCAAATGAGGTACGTACGTACGTACGTGGCTTTCTTTTAAATTTCTTACGATCTTTAATTGAAATAAGTTAGTTTAGAAGTCTAAATCAAAAGATAATGTAAGCTTAAAGATGACTCGGCAGCCGAAAATGAGAACAACGAGAATCGTAAAGTCGATGAGCCGCACAAATTCCTACTCGATGCGGACTTCATATGGGTCATTAGAGAAGGGGAAGTCGTTGAAGTGCGGTACGATTATGCTACGGTAATTGCGCATATAGCATATAGCATATAGCGCATCATATAAACAGGAAGCATTTATTATCGCTTAAAACAACGGAAACAGAAAGGTATTCGTGGATTTTTCAGACGCGTCTTTTTAAACCGAGAGCTCACACTCTGTTCATTGGTTGGCAAATGGAATCGCAACGGTGGTTTTGAGGGAAGCTCTTCATGACTCATTTCACACATCACTGAGTACATGATTTAGCCATTTTGTTGAGGTTGGGGCATGCTATTTCATAATGAGCGCAATGGATAGCTGTATGAATGGAAGTGTTCATGATCAGTCTCGTGTTTATTTTCTCTCGTACCTTAGCGGACACTGAACCACTGCTCGTACTCTAAATATGAAAATCAAGTACAAAATTCCCTAAACCAAATAAAGTTTGACATAATCCAAAAAAATAATTTATTTCACAGTGTTATATTAACGATTTTACTCCTTTGATTTATTTTCAAAGACAAAATGACATTTGCCAGCGTCTTAGTCCATAGAACGTATCACCTTCTAAAGGAAAGTGAAAGTAAAGCTTACAATGCGGACGAGTGGTTATATTGGGAAGCTCTGTCAGGAACAGGTGTGCAAGAGTGGGGCACGTTCAGGAAGGCACTATGGAAGAGGGTTTACTCGTCAGTTGTTCCAATTCTGGCAGAAATTATTGCTTTGGCCGACACAGACAGCAATTTAGATTTGATGAAGGACGGCAGCCCTTGGGTTTCGACTCTTTGGTTGAGAACCCTGGCGAATCCCAATATCTCGGAGCTGAGTTACAGCAAGATGATCTCTCCTGTCACAAACTCTGTTCGCGAGCGAGTGCAGGTTCTTGGATCTGGTGCTGGGGATCATACATTCCAATGCAAGTTTCCCTTTTCGTTCCTTGTCAAGCATCAAGTAGATAAACTTTTGGATACCGCCTCTAGCGTGGCAGGTAATCTATGATATTCCTCGCTCAGACCTATGTTCAACATTTTAATCTTATTGGCGCCGGGTACATTAATTGGGCCTTTAACAATTCGTAAGAAACGGGGTTAAACTTTGTCATGTACATTTTTTACGAACGATTTTTCTTTGGTGCATTTTGGAAGAAGTAAGCACCTATAAATTTTTAAAGGTTATAAATTGCAGTTTGTTAGTTTATAAAAATCTAAATTGCTTTCTAATAATTAATTTACCTATACAAACTAACTTTTTTGTGAAATTGCGGCTACCGTTTGGCCCTCTATTTTCTTTGAGAAGTAGGCATCGTTGTAGGTTTTGTTGTATGTTGCAATCGAGCTAAATGTTACTTGATCGTAAATTGAAATTGTCCAAAGTAAGTCAGCATCAACCATTAAAGAAATTAGCAAAAACAGCTATTCTTCTTACCTTGCTTCCTGTTTTTATTTTTTATTTTGCAGCAACATCCAGTGCGACTCTGGTGAAGTCGTTACGAGATCTTATTGCAAATTCGGAGACAGGACTTCTTTTCGATGGACTTCAGCATGATTTCTCCCGTCTCGCAGCATTTACGTATCTGTCGGATTATGTCCATATGGTTTACACGCCCTCTGACAAAAGTGAACTTGAGGTTTTTAAATCACATTTTGTTATAAGGCACCATGAAAGTAACAAATGATCCTCTCACTTTCGTTCTTACTGTTTACACCAATTTTTTTGCAAACAATTGAGTAGTCTTTTTCGCGCGCACTGGTTGGCCAGCAATCAAAATGGTCTCGAACAAGTTGATAAGGGTCAAATTTACACAGAACGTCATTCGCTTTGACGAAGGGCTAATTGTCGAAACGTCAACCCTGTTCATCATTTCCTTTCGTTTAAATTTGACCCTTATCAGCTTGTTTGATACCAAATTTTAGTTTCACTTTCCCACCGACGCGAGGCTACAGTTTCTTTAGAAACTAACCATTCATTCGTATAATATGTTATGACTCATTCAAAAGAGAATTCATTGTCTTTACCTGCTGCGTCCAGTCACTTTAGCAAAGGCATTCACCCAATTTTTGGCCAAAATGGCCTCGTTTCGATAAGTAAGCTAGTGACCTTCTTATTCAGCTCGTAGGGTATACACGAAAACATTTTTCGAATCGAATTGCAATTTTTTAACGCACGTAGAGTTCCCGAGTGACTGGATAAATGTTTCTGTTGGTAAACCATGCGATGACGCAAAGAATGATCCCTATTTATCTCTGATTGATTTTAATTAGATTGTATTCTGGGCTGTTTTATCCTCGGCGCGAGAACTTGAGGCCGAAATCGATGACGATGGAAATGAGTTGTTGGACATTGCACTTATCCATGTGGCACACAGTAGAATTCAGTCAAGGTTGAGGTGTTTTGCGAAGCTTGTACAGGCCCAGCCGACTGTTGTACAAAAGCTGACAGAGATATTGAATGATAAAGAATCTGAAGTGGTAAGTTCACATAAAGTTTATCACGATCACAGACAGTTGTTGTGTAAATTTCATGGCTAATCTTCGTAAAGTCAGCTCTTTAATCATTTTATCGCGGAGGAAATTCATCCGTTGTCTTCTCGTTTGACAAAACCTAATTTGCGTGTTTTTATTTTATTTTATTTTTGAGAGCAGTGAATCAACCAATTATTGGCTTTAACTGTAAAGACTCTCGCTTCAAGTCAAGTAGATCATTGTGAATGAACAGCAGGTGCTTTGTAGACCGTAGTTAATCTCTTTTTCGTACTGTATACAGCCTAAAAAGAAATAAGGCAAAAGTTACTCTAGTCACCTGTCTGTGCCTTATTTCATCAGATAATCATAAACCCTTTCTCTGGCACCAATCAGTTCCCTGACTCTTTCCCGATCAGCATTTGAGAATTGAAAATGATTCAAAACAAAACAAATCAAAACAAAAGTCTCCCATACATGCATATTTGAATACTAAGCAATGTTTTCGACAAACTACTCATAGCTCTTATTATGGCTTTCGTTAAGCTCCTTGACGTTGTTGCGCTGAGCATAAGTCTTGAAGAACTGCAACCGTCTGATGAAATATTATGGGACCTGGGCTCTGCTCGAGAGTGGTGTGACAAAGTGTTGTCCATCAGGCAAGCCGTTGAAGTCATGATGAGTACGGAAAGGTTTCAAGTCAACACCGAGATGAACGCTTATTACGGAGATAAAGCAAAGATGCTGATTGGTCGGTGCAGGTAAAATGACGTGCGGTGGTACCGACATGTTAAGGACGGTACTTTTTAATTTTTTTATGGCCATCTCTGACACTGTGACTATTTTCTTAAATTTTGATATTTCTTGCTCTTGACTTTGCATATGTTGCTCGTAATCTTTCATTTAGAGATGTGGCGTGGTTCAATTCAGTGGTCAGCTCCAATAGCCTTTTTCTTCAAGTTTTCAACATTAAGAAGGGGGAAAGGTTGTTGGGGTAGATAAGATTTAAATTTAAAGCCTTTTCACTTAAGTTTCTCCACTACTTATGTCGCTTCTTGTATCCTAATAGCAAAATACACTGTCATTATGAACCCAGCATTTTCATCTCCATTTATTTGCATAGAAAGGTCACACTCTTAAACTTTCCGAACCTGTTTGCTTTTTGCTGACCAAGGTTATTTTTTGTGTGCGGTGTTTTCGATGCCGGGAGGGCGGTTAAACGTACGCAACATTGGCCCGGCATCTGTCAAGTGAAAATTTCATTGCGTCAACGTAGTCCAACATGAATAGCTAAATACTCCATCTTATGCTTCATTTCCGCAATTTTCTTTTGTTTTTGTTTTTACTTGTTTTTGCAGGTCGATGTGGCAGAGAGAAGGAGCTGTGCGGTTGTTTGTGGAGCATGTTACTTTTTTCAGTGAACAAAGTTGTTGCGAAAGTGTGCTTGGACTTTGGAAGGTCAGTAATCTTCCTTAGCCACAGTGTAAATATGTTCAATAAAGTCAAAGAAAATTGCATTACCTTATTTACTAGATTAAACACGGCAGATGGAAGCAAAAGTACC
>NC_090875.1:36688731-36691231 GCF_036669935.1 Montipora foliosa
TTTATTTATTTATTTATTTATTTATATTTTTATAGATTGCTTAACTTGACTTAACAGTTATTTTGATTGTCCATTGTGTTCGGCGAAAAGTGACCTACGCTATTGATTGACTCGTCGACTTGCAGTAAATCCAATTTTTTAAGCAAAGAAGACGATAGCAAAAGCAAATTACACCCATAAAGTGCCACATGATGACAGCAAAAACGAAAACAGTCAGTGAGTGTTATTTGAAGAGAAAGCAAGATCATACATTTGGACTCTAATCTAGAAATAATGTGATAATTGGCCATGCGAGTAAAAAAAAAACATTTTTTGGTGCTTTTCCTGTCTTAGCAGGCATGAAATTAGCTGAAAAAGAAAAAAATCCACCTTTAGTGATAAATTGTTTTTGTATACAGAATTCATACCTTCCAACTATGCCCGATGATAGTTTTCTGGACTGCATCAAGGTTATCGCTGAGGTAATAGCAAGAAATGGAGAGCAGAGGCCTGGAGAGTGGTACGGTAAGTGTTTACTAGGCTACCCTGTGCAATTCTGTGACTCAAATTTCCAACCCATTCTGTACCTTGAATTAACGATTATCGTTAATTCTTAATTTGCTCTGAATTTACTATTATCGTCCGTTTAGAAGACTGAAAGGTTGATATGGATTATGGGAAATGGCCATATATTTTTTAAAAGACAACCCAAGTGTATGGAAGTAGGACTCGAACCTGGGAATGTTCATTATTAACCCGTCACCTAACCACTTGACCACCGCACCGCTAGCTAACCCTAACCCTAAACACTATTTGATAATGCTGTGTTATCAAACGACAACAAACAATATTACAAACTGCAAAGGTCGCTTTCCAAACTTCACGACAAAGCTGAGCATTTTAAATCCAAGCTAAGGCTTAAATTATTAATCTAGCCTAGGCCTAATATTTTTTCAGCAGCGATATTCTATGGCAGACTTAAAAAAATGTTCTTTTGAAAACGCGATGTATTGATCTTCAGTGGTGAAGCGGAAAGAAGCGGTTCCTAAGGAGTAGAAGCTCCAGGCTCGAATCCAATCCACGGATATGATTTTTTTTTATTTCCTTATTTTCTCTGCTACCGCAAGTTCTGGGACATAGTGTCCTAAATTAACGATAATAGTAAATTGAAAGCAAATTAAGAATTAACGATAATCGTTAATTTAGAAAAGAGAATGATGTTGAAGTTTCTGGGCGATTTCAATTGTTTATAGAAGTACAAAACCCAAGGTCTCTGACCAATTACATAGAGAGGGCACTGGGGGTGATTATGTACCATACTTCTCTCCAAAATAAGTACCAGGCTCTTTTTAACTTGGCAAAAGTGAGATACAAACGAAGAATTAAGTGACGAGACGTGTTCGTTTAGAGAGAGCAGAAAATTGAAGAAGTTTTACCGGACAATTCTAGACTTCATTCAGACTTAAGTAAGTCCGTTTAGGCAAGTTTTAGACTTCAAAGGTGTGAGCTCTTGACCAAAGAAGGGGACAGTTACACCAGGCATCTTAGATAAGAGCTGTGTCACAGCAAACAGCAACAGCTTGGTCATATATCAGGATTAAATAATAGATGAACAGCATCACTCAGCCAAACGCAGGCCGCTTGTATCTACGTCAGCTAGGCGTAAAGATGAATCCAAATCCTTTGTCGAGAAAAAAGACATCAAGGTGGCGTAGAGGTTTTCTTTTTTCCAGTCAATTATTGTGAAGATCAGTACAATCGAGTGCTGAGGTTTCTAACGCGCGGTGATCCGTTGAAAAAGGATGCCTTAGGATCTCCTAGAGGTTTTGGGATCAAGTGAACAAAGAAAAAATACCGTGGGGAACAAAAGAATATGTATCTGCTTCAGGAAACGCCGGAACAACAAGTTGTTGATGATAGAGGAAATTGGTAAGCGTATATGTTAATGGCGAACACGTAAGGAAAAAGTGTGAGAACATGGGAACACAGGGAAATTTTGGAAGGGTGCAAAGCCCCCCTGGGAGACCCTCATAACTAAGTGAAAGGCCTGGACTGTTACTGGAGATATTCAATAACGTATATTATTCGTCGTTTCTCGCACGCTAACCCGAATATGATGATCAAAGCGCGACACGTAGAGGAATTATTTTACGCTCATGTGCCACAACTCTTTGATTTTGGAAGCTGATTGATATCGTGCATGGAGGACGTTAATTAGCAATTCATATTACCCGTAATCTGGACCACCTGTGAAGGGGGGAAAATACAAAAATAACTCGTAACGTTCGTTTCATTACAAATCAAGAATATTTCAAAGTTTTGTTTAATATTTTCAGAATGTGGCAATTGCAAGCACCCGTACTTCATTGGTGAGGTAAGGATTTTTTCTTTGAGGTATTCTTCAGTTTAGTGAACAAAACCCCACTTGATTTTAGGCCCATCTACATAACAGAAACATCCGGTACGGACTCATCGGGAGAGGAGAGATTGCTACAGACCCCTCTTTTTTTTTTCCTATGTC
>NC_090875.1:36698731-36713731 GCF_036669935.1 Montipora foliosa
GCAAGATGCTAGCAAAATTATCGACTTTCTACGTGCCCAAGGCTGGGAGGCGAGCGACCTTTGGAAGTGGGAGAAATTTGGCTAAATTCTGGAGGTCTTGGAAGTTGCACGCCTTGCCTATTTATATTCTATGTGGCGACGCGTGGGATCTGAAGAGGAAATCGAGGCGTCCCAAAAACCCATCAAATCACTCAGGACAACGCAGAAAATAGTAGGTGAGTGAACTTTATTTATCTGGCTGTCCATAAAATGAATTTTCAAAAAGAAACATCGCGATTTGAAGTTTTTATGGAACATTTTTCTCGATCAGTTGAATCGGCCGTTACAACTGTCTCAAAATAACGTCTCAAAATAGGGTTGTTTGCCCGTGGGGACACGTTCTTCGTTTCGCACTCTTGGGGCTTTATACCCTCCCCCACCTCCTCGCCTCTATTCACTTTTTGGGTTAAAATAGATCCCGTTGGAGTAGAACCACTCTTTTACGCTGTGGAGCCTCTATGCACTATTGAATGGAAGGGAGTTTACATGAGAATGCACCGCTGTCGCACGTAATGTGTCCAGTAATGTAACTTGATTAATGCACCAGGTTCTCAGCTAGAGGCCATCTATGGAAATGTCACGAATATGATTGACTTGAATGAGTACACGGCTTTGGTTGCAATCCCTGAGGGTTGCAAATGATGTCCTCCAAATTGAGGTGTTGACATTGTCGTGATATTTCTCTGTGCTCTGCAAGTGGTTGTTTTTTCTACCGTTGTGGGACGTGACAAATGTACTTCTTGTCAAACAACATTTTTTCTTTGTAAGGTCTGGGGACATCATCTCCTTTTGCAAAGTAGGAGGGTACGTATCAGTTGCGTGGTACATTAGTATGCTCAGGAGGATCAGCTTGAAGGGTTTAGGAGGGCTGACGACACCCACAAAAAAAGCACACGTTACTTTTTGATGATCTGGAGTCCTCACTTAGACATGAGCCAAGGGAACGTATCCACTGAAGAACATCCAAAGTGGTTATAAGTGTGTGCTTTCTTACCATGTATTTGTTTATTCAATTTAGGAACACAAGTTACGTTGTGTCCAGTTTCTTCCTGACATAGTTCGTCTTCAGCGACTACTGATGGACCGATTTCATCGCAGAATTGACAGAACAGACGCTGAAAAGTTTACCATCCAGCAATTTCTTAAGAGCCTTCCACGAGGTAAAGACGACAGGGGGCTCTTCTGATAGAGTGATTGAAATTAAAATTAAACGGTTTTATTTTGAAATGATGGAGTCAACGGCCACAAGATAAGTTGTAGAATGTCCATAGAGACGAGAGGATATTGTAAGAACAAACCACCGGCCAATGATGAGCTGGGAACATGGGAAGGGAACAAAACTATCCATTCCAAAAAGCATTTCTTGGTGTAATTTGTGTCAAATTAGTTTGTTTCTCAGCCTCATTAGCTTTTTCGTAGCTTGCTCGTTAGCGTGTCTTGTTTCCCTTTTTTGTTTAAAGTTTTCGCACGTTCGTTTCTTTTGCTTGCCATTTACACCTTCAGTTTTCTAGTTTTGCATAATTTAGTTTCTTCGTATATAAACCTATGTTTTTTGCCATTTTGATTCTTCTTTTCTCGGTAATCGAAGTCGCGCTACGCGCAGTTAGCTCTTAGGCAGTCCGAGTTCGCTTCAAGCAGTTTAAGTTATCCTTGGTATAAGTTTATGGTCGTAACAATGTAAGTACCATCGTTTTCGGTTGGTTCATTATATCGTCTTTTATCGTTTTCCTGTTGCTTTACGTAGCTAATTGTATTTGCTGTAACGTTTTATTTTTCAGTTTCAACCCGCGTTGTTTGTACTACCTATGTAAATAAATATATTAGTTTGTCATGGATTACGTGGTGTTGGAAAGACGTGACTAGATAGTTTTGGTGCTTTTGGCAGTTACACTTGGCTTTTGGATTCACCGTCATTTTCTCCACAAAGGACTCTTTTTCTGAAAAGGATTTCGTCTACTCGCGGAATTAGTAGTGAAGGAAATTCGAATCATGCGGTTAGATTTAAATATTATGATGGCAGTTGACGTCGTCAACTCTGTTGATGACTCAGACCTCGTCTACTTCTCCCGGCAACGACACAGCACCAAAGTTTCGCCAGAGACTACTTGCTCTGTGTTAGTCAATTAGTCGGACAAGGACGAAAACTGGTGGACTCGAAGTCGTAGTTTGTAAAAACAATGGCGTTTTAAAAGTGCAGCCATAAAAATTCTGAATTAGGGAGTTAATGTGCTCTTTTAAATCATTGTTGAACAGGACCTGTGAAAGACGAGTTCAGCAAGTTAATTCAAAGGTTTAAACTCGCTTGGAATTCTTGTCGATCATTTCTTGGCGAACAAGGTAAGTCGGACTGGTTAGAATTCCATCGAATACTGAAAAGAAGAAACTTGAAATCATCTCACTCCAGAATTCAGGAAAATGGAAAATAATTTTTATCGTTTTCTTTCATACAAACCCCCATTTCCTGTTCTTAATTACTAAAGACGTCACTATTGCAATAGTTAAACCCTAAAAAAAATATTTACCCTTTCATTTCCAAATATTCAATTTGAAGAAAAGCAGTTGGTATTCCCCTGACACAGAGTTTTTGCTTTATTAAAACATTCAATGATTTCACCGAGAAAGGCAGTAAGTTACTTTACTTGCATTTTCTGAAGGTCGTCTCCGAGTGCCACAGGATCTACTCAATATCGCAATGGACAATAACTGCTCAATTGCAATGCTTCTTCCCAGTACCAAAGGAATGAATGTGTGTTCCACAGCACTTCTTTATTTCTTGGTTAACACACACGACGAGTTCTTGGGAATCTATCGCAGTGCAACCAACCAAGACAGGTCTGTTTACAGTTAGTATGAGTTTTGTACTTTCCGTTGCTTTTGATCCTGTTGTTTTCTTTCACGTACACTAGAGGAGTCCAGACTGCACCAAAGGGAGATACCGGTTCCCGCCCGTTTATTCCTTGGTTCTTAGTAATGAATGGCTTGGATTAAACCATGATCATCTCTAGCAGGTGATTGGGTTTAATTGGACGAAGCCCGTTCCTATTGATAGTCAGCTACGACATCCAGATGAATTAAAAACCTTACTCTTGTTTCCATCCCAACGGATGGAGACTTCCAAACGAGAGTATCGGTTGTATTTTGCTGACGACATTGGTCACAGAAAACGAGTCGAGTTATGTCCGCGAACTATGTCACTTGGTCTTAATGTTACTTTCAAAGATTTTTAAAACAAACGTGGTTTGAAATTGTTCTATTTTCAGCCCCCTGGAGCGAATTTCCATGTCGGAAGTAACCATGTCCCAGTTGATAGCCTATGACCCTGAGAGAGACCTGTTGCCTCTAATACTTGCGCATTGTAACTACTCTCTGAAGGTGGGACAGGAGACTTTAGTTCAGTATGATTGGACTGCTTTGGAGAGACAGTTAACTGACAGGTTTTTAAAGGGAAGACCCTTTGTTGAATTTAAGGTATGCCACTTGTGGTTTTTAATCAGTTTCCTCCTTCGCCTAAAGCTATCTTAACTCTGAGGTAATGGTAGGGGATTGAAGTTTCCCATTGCCCTTCTGTCAAAACCAACAGTTCGAAAACGCAAAGAGCCAAACATGGTGTCTCGCAGCTGTGCAATTTAGTATAAACATTTTTGAAGGGAACAAGTTCATTAGCAATCTATTCATCATGACGCTGTAAATAAAGGGAAAGAAATAACTTTCTTCCCATTTCACTTTACTGCATCTTTTTCCCCAAGGAGGAGAGATTCGCTTTCAGTCGCGACACACGGGATGACAGCGTGTTCGCTTCGCTTGCAGAGAAAATTCCACAGGTAAATTAAGTGTAGTTAAATAATTACTGTTAAGCTTTTCGTTCACTGATCAAGACTGAACTCGCTGAATTCAGATATTGTTCTTATGCCTGTTATGTCTGTTAACTTTCTCTTCTTGCTAATTACAGAGTAGGCTTGCGTTTCCCACTTCACTTATGATGGTTATTTTACATGTTGTGTCTAAGGCATCAACTATATTTATGAAATCTTCCTTAGCTATTGCTATTGCATTTACAGGATTCTATCTCGCGAGCCATCGAAGGCCAGATTATTTCTGATCTCCGCTCGTCCTTGTCGGAGGTTTGCGATGTTCTGTCATCATTGGACATTGCCATTGGTTTTCTTTCGTCCTCTGGAGGACAAACCGGAATGCCGTTGAAATGGTACTTACATGAGGTGCTTAAACTCCCAAGAGAACGTGGTCTTAGGAGTCCAACAGTGAGTAGAGGGAGGGTATTGAACAAAGTGACGAAACATGTAATCATAGGCATATTTTCACTTCTGAAGGGATGCAAACTGAACCGAGTGTCTACTGAGAATAGTGGCACGATCATGGTTTGGAGTCCTGTTCAAGCCTGGATTTTGAGCAGGCTTGTTCGCTTACTCGTTGGAACGATTATGACGCCGAGTTCACACGCACAATATTTTCTACGTCTCTCCTCTAGTTCCTTGAAACAAAAACGAACGTTTTTCAGCAGCGAGGCATCTCAGTGTTTTGCTTAATGTGTGCTAGATACTGTACAAGCTCTTCTGATGAGCAACACAAACTCTCCTCGGTTTGAACGAGCCTATGCAAAGAAAGTATATGTGTTTCATATATACAAATGATATATATATATATATATATATATATATATATATATATATATAATATACAATATACAATTATACAAATATATAATATACAAATATATATATACAAATTAGCACCACTTTTTGTTCTTCTTTTTTGCAATCTTATATTTTTTTGACAGCTGTCACTTGTTATTGTGTAATTGTTAGCGCCTAAATCTTATTTAAGTTTCGTTTTTATTCAAAAGTTGTCATAACTGAAGAAGGTCTTTGACCAAAACGTTTTAGTAAATTTTTAATTTTTTAACTTTTTAACGTCAGTTGTCCGTCCTCGCTTCCTTTTTACTTACTACAGTCGTTCATGTCGTGAGGTTTGGACTAGGAATCTTGCAGATCCTCCTGACGTGGTGACACCTTTGTTGGCCTAAGAGACTCACTAACAGTTGTATATGTGTATATATATATATATTAAATAACTTATGAAGACTTCTTGAGGCAAATTGATTATAATGGAACGTCAAACGTTTCGCCGGTTAGGGCTTCATCAGTGACTGATAAGTTATTTTACAAGACAGAATATATAACAAGTAAAGAACAATGGTCTTTGATCAGGTTCATTAAGCCTGCTAGTGTATGGTCAGGACACGTCCAATACAACCATTCATGACGGTTTCAGTGTTTTTCTTTCTGATTTCGAGCGCTTCAATATATATATATATATATATCTGACTGGATTTACAAAAAGCTACCCATGCATTAATGCTGTAACTTAGCACCTTCAGATGCACAACAAAGTTCTTGCTTTTCGCAGCTGTGATTCCAGCTAGGATCAAACTCCACCCCAGCCTCAACAATGCAACTTCTAGAGTTTACTCATGTCTAACGACTAACTATAATTATTTTACTGGTCCTTGCATGGGGGTCCCTGTGGCACCTGAAGGGTCAAGCTGAGAAATTTTCAGACTTCCACTAATTTTAAGTCCTATATAAGAGATTGGTTCTTGGCCATTTCAAAGTTGTAGGCGTTCGATTTCTGCCAAGCATTGTCACATAAATACTGACTATGACTGACGAATTTCAAAACCAACTCACAAATTCTAACTCAGGATAATCACCCCCCTCCCCCCAACAAACTTTGGCTTGCTCTTATATAAGGGCAAACTAACAACTACAATCCTGAACAAAAGTGTTGGGAAGGTAGCGTCTCTTTTGAGATATTTCCCCCCCCCCCTTCCCTTATCAATGTTGGATTTTGCACAAAACAAAATGGTGACTTTTCTTCCTAAATTGAATATGGGGGTGGGGGGCCACAAGAACATGCTCTTTCCCAAATGATACAGCCAATAGTTAGAATAATCGTATTAGGTGTGAAGTGAAGTAATGCACGCAACCTTCCCAACAACTTTTGACCAGGATTGTAGATCATAGCTTAGAGCCTTTACATTTTATACAGGCATCTCTTGACGGAGCCCCCACCCCCCTGGGTCTAAGAGCGCCCCAATGGCTTGAAAACAGGCTGATTTGGCATTTTAATACCAACTAGTTTCATACCGCACAAGAAGTGCGGCACTCCTCAGATAGAATTGCCAAATGAAAATTTCGTTACAACGCTCGCTGATGATAGACGCCCTTGCGCTCGCGGCATTTGAATTTTAACAGCTGTTAGCACGCGGAGCTGGGTTAAACACTTGCTAGCGCGAGGCATTTGTGGGCTTAAAGTTCTTTAGGAGAAATTTGTTAGCGTGCCTACAGGAAGTTACCAGTTCATTACGCTTGTTCAAGGTCGCTAGTTCAGTTCTACAAATGATAAGATATTTCTCCCACAGGCACAAGTTACATCGGTTCGAGACAGGATTGTAAGGGAAGGTTTGTTTTAAAATTTTCCAGGTGATCTTCCTGTAGGCACGCTAACAAATTTCTCCTAAAGAACTTTAAGCCCACAAATGCCTCGCGCTAGCAAGTGTTTAACCCGAGCTCCGTGCGCTAACAACTGTTAAAATTCAAATTCCGCGAGCGCAAGGGCGTCTATCATCAGCGAGCAATTTTGTTATTTTATTTCCTACGAACTTAACTGTACCGTACATTGAATTGAGTTGAATGATTCGTTGTTTTAGGCAGAGCAGTACTGCAACTTGTCGCACACATTGGCTTTGTGGCGTCTCATGGCTCTTGAGAAAGCAAAAATCAAGTCGAGAAACAAACAGGTACAATCTCATTTATGTGTTAAAACCCAAGTATTCCGGATCGAAGTAAATATAATCAATCAGCCGAAATAGAAAGGGGAAAATGTATTACACGTGCAAATGGGCTCTTATCTTCCACTCCACTCTCCCCTCCCCTCTTTGATTCAATGTTGATTGTCCAAATATTCATGCAGTCGAGTGTCATCAGTTGATTTTCAAATCTGCATTCATTGTGAAAGGGGGGAATTTGCACGGCATGTCTGAATCGTGTTCTTCGCAAGATAGATATGGTGCCCTTTTTGCCACTTCTACTGGAAATGATCTTGCTGAAATAAAACATGCTAAGGAAAACATCGCAGACATGGATTGAGGCTCCCCGTCTCCCCTGTCCTCCTCATCGACCATTCTATCTATCTCAAATCATCTCCCCTTAGTTTCCTTGCTCTATTCTACAAATTTATATTCTACTGAACGTCATTAAAACGCTGATACGCAGAGGCAGCTGCACGAAATGACGTGGAAAGAGAATGGTGTTCAGGAACGTCCCAATAGAATTTGCCCAGGATTGATGGGTGAACTGTCGCCCGTTTGCGAGGCAACTCAGTCGTGCTTTCAAGGAGTGACACTTCATCACTTATCGACGATTAGTTTTATGCAACACTTGTCTTGTAAAACAATGGCGTTCAAGTCAACGAGTGTTTTAACTACAGGCAAGAAAACAGTAAACTTTTGATACGTTATCTCTTGCATCCTCTTTTCAGGAACCGTTTGAGGAAATGCCAGAGTTTTTGAAGGGAAAATTGAGCCCCACCGACGCAGCACATCTGAATCGTGTTCTTCGGAAGATAGATATAGAGCGCCTTTTGCCTTTTTTACTGGAAATGATTCTGCTGAATGTAAAACATGCCAAGGAGAATATCGCAGAAATGAGGTGAGGCTCCCGGTCTCCCCTCTCCTCATCGACTATTCTATCTTAAAACATAAATAAGCTAAATTGTACGCGCGTTTCCATTGGTCGCTATCTATGATGTATTGGAGGACATACGCATAAATGACGTCACTGTTAACTTTTTCACTTCTTTATTGTATAAAACAAGTAGATTCCATATTGCCATGCTTCTGTTCAGTAACGGATCACCACTGAAGACGTCAAAATGTGGTAAGAACATCTGTGACACACTCGCCTAACGGCTTGTGTGCCACTTCTTTGTTCTTACCACATTTTGACGGCACCTGTGTTCTATTGGTGGTTGTCACCTTGACGTCATTGCCGCCATGTTGGTGCACAGAACAAAAGAGAAAATAAGTCTTTTGGGAATTGACTCTATTATTATGCAAAACACGAGCCATCATTTGCTATTGTTTTGTGCACCAACATGGCTGTCTTATTACGTGATTGAAACCATCTATTACTGAACAAACGCACGGCATGGAATCTATTTGTTAACAATCTCCCTTTAGTTTCTTCTCTTTTCCTTACTCTGCACATTTACATTGCATTGAACTTCATTAAAACGCTAATAAGTCGGTGGGTTTATTCTGTAGTTTCCTGGAATACTTGGACCTGTACCTAGCACAAAAAAAAGTGGATCAGATCCCAGGAATGGAGAAAATTCCAAGTGCCATTCACATGAAGCATCTACAAGCTGTTTGGAACTCCGCTGTTCTACTGTGCGTTGACTCTCGCAGCGGAAGTCAATATTCTGCCACTTAAAAGGCATGAACAATAGCTATATAATACTTTGTAGTGGCACAAGCCTGAGCGTTATTTCACTTTTTGCAAACTGCATATGTCACAGGAAAATTTAAATCTCGCCTAAATAGTTTTTCTTATGCATGAAATTTAGAAATCATGGTACTTTGCTACGTTACGGCAACAACACTGATCATGAAAAGGCAGGTGGAGTTATTTGAAGAGCCCATATTAGTTTAGAAGGTGCTATTTGTCGAGGTGAAGTCCTTTTGTGATTTCCAGAAATAAGCATAGAGACTAATGTTTAAAAGGGTTAATTCAACTCAGTAGACAAACAAGAACTTGTATGATGAAACGAGCTAAATAGGTTCCTTTGTTAGACAGAATATTGTTACAATGTTCAAAAGAGGCGAGGATTGTTTAAGTTCTTGCGCTCAGCATGTAAGTGTGGTGGGGCTTTTCTTTTAGTTTGTTCGAATAACATTACATTACACGTTTTATGAAGTTTACTTTTGTCTTCGATTAATATGAAAATCATTTGAGCACATCCGGCTTCCTTCTACTTCCCATAGGTGTTTTTTTTTGTTAATAGTAAATATCATCCCACGTCAACGAGCATGAACCTCTCTTACCAAGACATTTCTATTTCTAGATTTTTTATAACAGTCCCGAGCATGCGTTCTTTACACCTTCCAGTCAAACAGACTCCTGTGTTTGACAACATGCTTATAGGATACCTGGTCGTCACTCCCTGACGGCTGTTCCCCTTACCCTACAAGGTGGTGAAGGAGAGACTAAAGTTCGGCCCTTGAATCATATATGACATTCTCCATTCAGAAAGGTGCCACTTGTCGATTTTTTTAGCATTTGTATTAGTTTGCTCTGTTTCCCCAGTGGTACATGCATTGCAGGACCCCGCCAATGCAAATCAGCAGCGACAAAAACTGAAAAGTAAACAAAAGGAGCAACAGCCACAACATTGTTTCTGCAATATGTAAAGACTACGATCTGGACGCTATTGAATATTTACGGAGAAAAGCCTCGTTTTCTTACAGTGCCTTGTTTCTACCTAGGCGATAGCTGGCGAGTGTTAAATATAATTTCAAGTTTATATCCACCGTCACCAAATAATTAAGTTATCAGATATCCTAAGAAAAGAGGAACAAAATGCAGCCGAATGAACAGAATAAGAACATGATCTTAAATTCTAGTGAAGACAATTGACAGTGCAGTTCTCTGGGTTCAGTTCACAGCTTGATTTACAATATTTTTATGAACGGGTGTTTATTACATATGATAAGAGTTCATGTTTTTTGTGAACATGCTTCCCAATATAGTTTCGTTTGTGGTTAACAGGCCTGCATCAATCAGAGTTCTGATCTAATTTAGGAAACAAAATTACAATGATAAATTTCTACTTTAAGACGGCCTTTCTCTTCTGTCTAAGAGTTCTACTTTAAGAGCTACTCGCAGTGCACTGCGCTACATATGCGTTTCCTCCGTTTCCGATCTGGAGTGGTTTGGATGGAAGCCTTTGCTAAGTGCACCAGCGGAGGTTTGTGTAGAAGCACGAACATCTTTCTCAGACATTTGAAATGCATATCTTATCAGCTTGAGTACTCGTGTCTTGCAAACAAAGGCCACAAAGATGTAAACACCTTGAACAGATGTTAGCACCACGAAGGGGTAGATCATCGTCTTGTGAATGAGCCCAGCCTTGAAAGCGAAAAAACAAGTAAAATCCGTCAGGGTAAGGAGGCGGACGTAGACTTAAACGACGACTCCACGGTCTCGTCGAGTGGATTTCGCGTTGACTTTAGTAGTCTGCTTCGTAGCAGTGTTGATAGCCCATATGGTTTGCGAAAACGCTGCAACGTTGTACAGAAGTACGCAAACTATTACCCCGAGAAAGACGACGATCTTCGCATTACCTTTCGCCAACCAGCAAGACTCTTCGTCTCCATATCCAATTCAAACCACTTGAAAGTTATCAAGGAGGAAACAGGTACTAATGAGCTTCGTTTTTTGTTTGTCCTACAAGGGTAATAAAACTCAGTGCTACGCTTATTGACTAGATTGTGACAAACATTCCGCACAGTAGTATCAAGCATGGTGTGGCTCCTTCACTTTAAGTGACCATGATCTTGTTTTGTGTGTTAGGAAAATAAACGCTTTAAAATACCGTAAAATTCCGAAAATAACCCCCTCAAATATAAGCCCCCCAAACGCGTAACGCAAAAAACCCTCCATTAAATCGCCCCCGGAGACTTATGCTTGGAAGTTACCCTCAAATACAAAATAACACAAAGCAAAAACGGTACAGTAACACACATTAGAGACCTTTAGATTCAAGGACGAGGACGAGAACGAGTATGAGTTTTGACTGCCCGTTTTTGGCGAAAATACTTAGGAAATTTATAACCCGTAGGATTAATCTTACTCTTTTCAGCAGTGTAGGTTGCCCAGTTATTCTTATCGCTGGTAACTGGGCCTTTTTGCTGATCGAAAAATGCCAAAACTGCTGCCGTGTTGTTGACTTGTTTTGACAGACGACATTTTGGCAAAACCTCGTGCTAAAATGACGACGGCATCACGTTTTGCCCGCCAAAATGACGCTGGTTCGCGCGCGCTCACTGTTGTTCTAGGAGAAAATCTCGTACTCGTAGTCCTTCTCGTCCTAGAATCTAAAGCTCTCTATTTTTTTCTTATTTGCCTTCCAACTATAAGCTAACCCAATCGCTTTCGTAATGCAAATTTCCCACCGAATATAAGCCCCTCCAAAAGGGCCTTTGAAAAATACAAGCCTCGGGCCTTATTTTCGGAATTTTGCGGTATGCACCCAAAATAATTGAATGCAGAGACTATTAGAAATTACTCGCTTGAGGAACTTTTTGTGGAATTTCGAACCAAATCAACTGGGACCCTGTCAGAAACGCCTCCGACGTAAACAATGCCTTGGATCGCTTAAATGCATTTCTAAAGAGCAGTGTGATCGGCACGCTCCTTTGATCCAAAAGAAAGTCAGGGGTATTAACTACCCATAGCTAACACATGAAATTAAGAAATTAATGCAACAGACAGATTGTTCTCTAAAGAAGGCGAGACGGACGATTGAAGAGATAGATTGGAGTGCATACAGGAGATCAAGAAATGCCGTGAACAACAAAGTGCGCTCCGCTAAAACCAATTGTAATCGGAACCTTATTCAGGAAAACATTGATGACTCAAGATCCTTTTGGAGAGCTGTGAAAAGAGTGCTTCCTGATAACAAGAAATTAAAGTAATCTTTGTCTTTCATCAAAGTCGATGGCATTCTCAAGACACACAAGAACGTCATAGCTGAAGGTTTTAATCACTTCTTCATCTACACAATCACACCTATATAGCTACTTGAAACGAAGGAACGAATTGAAGACTGGTGCGGTTAGATACATACTCTACATGATAGCCGCTTGACACTAGTAAGCGCAAGGAATGCAAGGGCTTTTGGACACCATAAACAGTGATCAAAATTTTGAGATGGCGGCCTGTTCTTGATGGCCGAAAAACGAAACCCATCAGGATGTTAGAATTGTGTTCCACGATTTGTGTACTAGGGAGCGCGTGGTACGCACGACATTTCCGAGCTCCGTATTTAGTTAAATTTCATCTTCAATAACATTCAACAATGACGAAGTCGAATATTCAGTCACTTAAAAAGGAAAACGACGACTTGAAGTCTAAGCTTGAAACCCTAACCAAAGAGTTTAAAGAGCTGTTAAAGAAGAAAGAGTTAACTGCCAGAGCGAGACAAGATGGCGGTCCTTCGTCACCGAATCATGAACTTGAAAACAGCCTGCAGTTTCTTAGTGACGAATACGACGACATGCAGGTTTCTCATTCTGCTATCCAGGGAAAACTATCCAAACTTGGCAAAGATTTGTCAAATCTCTCAGTTAAAGTCAAGGAAATATCTGACGCTTTGGAAGCGTTGCAGCAGTACAGCTACCAGTACAATTTAAAAATCGTTGGTTACCCACAAGTTAACGAATTTGAATCCCCTGAAGACACAACAAAATTATGACTCCATTTATTTTCTTGTCTGGGCGTCGACGTAATTACCTTAAATGACAATTGGGACCTTAAACATCAAGAACGTAGAATGCCGCAAACGTTGGTAGTAAGCCGAGAGGTTCTGGGGCGAACGTTAGTCACGCAATTCCATTGTTGACGTTAAGCACTTAACCTGCTCCCGCACGTCAAAATGTAAACAAACGAGGTTTTGTCCAACGTACTGCCTGTTTTCTTGGTTTTTTGATAATGGCCAACCCTAAACAGACCGAGGAGATGTTGCTTTTGTCTTTCATTCACGGCTTTATTACTGAACAAGAATTTGGAGTCTGGAATTTGTCGGGCTGTCCCCGACAGCGAACTCCTCGCATAACTACATAGTATCCCGTGGCCACCAAAGGCGTGTGCACGCATCTCGCGCCCGGTTCACGTTTGCGGCCTTCTACGTTCTAAGGTCCCTATTAGCTCCGAAGTCCTTGGTTAGTCCCTAAACCCTAACCTAACCCTAACCCTAACCCTAACCCCTAGCGTACTGGAATTTGCGAGCACCTGACACCAAAGTTACAAGAACTGCTTCATAGCGCCAGCAACTTCAAAACCCAACATGGTTATAAATTCTGCTGGGCAAAGAATGCAGTTGTCTTCCTTCGCAAGAATGAAACTTCAAGACCAATTTAGGTTAAAACGATGGATGATTTGATAAACCTAATGCAACAGTGCCAAGGAACAACTCTCCAAACAGATGAGTAACTTCTTAACGATATAGCCTTTGTTATGTTTCTTTCTCTCCGAACAAAGTCAAATCTAAGTCAAAAACTAGGCAACAACAAAAAATAAACAATTTTTTTCTTAAAGAATTGCCATATTATCAACTGAAAGGTAGTTTGGTCATCACCCATGGCAAATTCAATAACTCATTGAACTCTGAACTCTTGACCAAACGAGATATAGAAAAGCTACCCAGTTTATATGATTTAGATTTATTTAGTCTCAACAAAATTCATGATAACAATCCAACTGCTGATGACAATTTGTTAAATCAACGCATATTTAGTCGTTATTTTTTTCCACAATCTAAAACAACATATGAACCGTCTTACTAAAGATACAATAGAATCCAGTTTTACTATTTTCCATAATAATATTAGAAGTCTTCGACGAAATCTTGAAACTCTGGTAACACACTATTTACGTGAATTTAACATTAATTTTAATATAATAGGGGTTACAGAAACAAAAATCAAAGTCTCTCTGAGACACCTCATTGATGATTACCGGTAGTAAATGACGAAAAACATGCGAACAGAAAAAAAGTGTAAGAATTTCCCCCCCCCCTCCCCGCCACCCAAAAAACCAAAAAATTGCCAAGTATAAAAGGGGATTCTTCCTTGCATAGCAACGTGTCCTAGTTAATGACTTTGCACTGACACCAAAAAGGTGAACTGATGGAGATGCGTTGGATTATTGTGCAGAATTTTAGAAACTGAGCATTCCATTCCTTTGCAGAATTTGCTGTGCATATTCTAGATAGTGATGGTTAATATCAAATTACAAACATGTTTACGCAGGAACAGTAAATAGGGATCATTTGATTGGATGCTGTTGAGAATTTCTTAAAATTTGATTGGTTCACAATGTACAATAAGAGTGGAATGTTTGGTGAAGCAAAACCACCTCCCCACCCTGATTAGCTCAGCTATTTGTGGGTAAGGATTTTTGTAAAATTAATCTGAATGTTTAATGAAAACTGAATTTTCCCTTATGTGTTCTGGATTCTCTGCTTTTCGTTTCTGAAAAGACTGTTTGCCGAGCTGTCTTATGTGTTCTGTGTTTTCAGCTTTTCTTTTTGGCATAGACTGCTTGTTGATTTCTCTTATGTGTTCTGGATTCTCTGCTTTTCGTTTCTGAAAAGACCGTTTGCCGAGTTGTCTTATGTGTTCTGTGTTTTTAGCTTTTCTTTTTAGTATAGACTGCTTGTTGATTTCTCTTATGTGCTCTGGATTCTCTGCTTTTCGTTTCTGAAAAGACTGCCTGTTGATTTCCCTTATGTGTTCTAGGTTCTCAGCTCTTTGTCGTTTAGAGGACTGCCTATTGATTTCCCTTACATGATCAGCATTTGCCATTCTCCTTTTTGAAGGAGTTTTGTTCCTTTTCTCTGCTTCGATGTTCTTGTGTCGATTTTCACACATTTTTTTCTTCTCTTTATTTCTAAAATTTGGATCACTTCTTCTCTTTCTCATGTACTCTTTCATGTAAGCTTTGTGTTTTTCTTTTTGATCAGTTGTCTTTGCTACCAGTTAATGTCATATCAATTTTATTCTTGTTTGATATTTGAGAAACTTGTTTCTGTGCAGTAGAAACATAATGGGCTTCACCAATATGCCCAATGTAGATGCTGGCACATTCACCTGTCACAGATTGT